>NC_067399.1:578829991-579022491 GCF_016432865.1 Antechinus flavipes
CACAATAGTCTGGGAGGTAGATGGATAGATATTACCCCCATTGTACAGGAGGCTCTGTCAGGAAAGTTAAGTGGCTTGGCCATGGTTGCCCAAGTGTGCTTTAGAAGCCAGTCTCCCTGACTCCAGGTCCAGCATTCCATCCCCCACACCAAGCTGCTTCCCCAAGAGTAAGAAGCAACAAGCACCTGAATCTTAGTTCTTTCTGACTTCACACTAATAGCAGCTGGCATTATATAGCCTGTTAATGTTTGCGAAGCACTCTACAGACAGTATCTCATTTAATCCTCGACTAACCTTGGAGAGTCGGTGCTATTATTGGCCCCATTTTACAGACAAGGAAACTGAGGCAGACAGTGGTTAAATTGCTTGCCCGGGGTCATACAGTTAATAATCCGTGTCTAAAGCTGTGTTTGAACTCAAGTCTTCCAGATTTGGGCCCAAGGCTTTCTCCACTCCATTTTCCTAGGTGCCTCGTTATACCATTTCCTAGATGTGTGACCTTGAAAGGGAGCATCATATAGCAGAAAGAGGACTTGTAGTCACGTGATCTGGATTCAAATTCTATCTCTTTTATAGTATTACCTAGCTTTGTGACTTATCTGAAAAATGGGAATAATTCTTGCTGTGCCTCCTGTGATGACCGCGTAGTTTAAAATCAGCCGGAGTCAGGAATTCAGGTTAAGGGAAAATCTTCCATCTTTATTCTCTGTGGAGGGGAAGGGGGATTAGCAATGTGAGCAGCCCAATCAGCAGTCTCTCTCTCTCTCCGCCTCTCTTCCTGCCCCTCTGCCTCCACCCACCAGAATCGTCCCTAGGTCATTTCCTATACAACACATCAGGACTTGCACAAAGAGTGGGCGGGGGCCATTCTTTCTCCAAGCTTATATATTAATAGAGTATGGTCCAATTACTATTTAGCCTCACGTGCTTGGGACCTCAGCGCATCAACTCGAGCCTCAGCCCATTACAGCCTCCCACACAGGACTATTTTGAAGATCAAATTAGCCAACGTCCTTTGCAACCTGCATCCAACTTGCTTTCTCCAGACGTGTTATACATTATTCCACTTTATCTGCTCTATCATCCACCCCAACAGGCCTTCCTACTTTTCCTGAAACTTGACATAACATTTCCCATCACTATGCTTTTGCCTTGGATGTTTCCTTATGCTTGGAATGAATTTCTTTTTACCTTCATCTCTTAAAATCATTGATTTCCTTTAACATTCATCTCAAGCACCATTTTTTCCATGAATCCATTCCTGGTCTCCCAGTTGCTCATACATGAACATATATGTGTATATATATTTATATGTAATGTGTGATATCTATCATATATGTGTGTATATCTATGTACATTTATATCTAGGGGGATATATTTATAGGGTTATAGGTTTTAATTATTTACAGAGATGTATATTTTTATGTTATGAGAGAGAGAGGTAAAAAGGAGCGAAAAATACACACATATGTCTCCCTTGACTGAATGCAATCTCCTTGAGAGCAGCAAACATTTTACTGCCTTTGTGTCCACAGTGACTAGCACAGGACCTAGCATACAGTAGGTGTTTAACAAATGTTTTTGATTGATACCAAATTATTTGGTAAACAAATTTAACTTTGTCTATATGTAAGGGATCATCCCTATTGCTGAAAGGGGCAGATGAGCAGGAGCTAGGATGAATAAAACTTGAGGGCAAGAAGATGAGAATCAGGCTACTTAGAGGGCAAGGACTCTTAGGGAGCCACGGACCCCACTGATATTGGAGAGAGGCTGCATCAGCAGGCTCGTACTTATTGATGTATTCATGAGTGTTCTCTATCTCTGTCTTCAAGGGACATCAGTACATGACCGACCAGAGCCCTCAGCCTTCCATCCAGGATCTCAGGATCATTGCTCTAGAACTAGAAGAAATCATTTAATCCAATCTCCACATTTTAAAGATGAAGGAACCAAGGCCCACAGAGATTGATGTCTTATTCAAGATTAAATAGACATTGCCAGAGGCAGGTTGACTTCTAACTCCAGAGGCAGTGACTCTAGCTGAGGACGTCTCAGCTCATCTTCACACCATCTATAGCTGAATGTAGCTATAGATGGTGGGAAGGATTCCAGGAGAGAAGTCCAAGGTACCTAGGTTCTGAGAGAGGCCATTTTGGGATGAGTAGGAACCTAGGGAAAGAGAAGGGGAGATGAGAGATTGAGAAATCTGTAGGAGACGACATTGTCCTCTTCTGTGATTATATGCATCCTATAAATACCGAACCCCTAGTCTAAGGAGAATAATCCCCTCACACCCCATCCCAAACAACAGGATCATACTAGAAGACACTTGTAATGTGTTTTGATCCTCTCTCCCAGAGCCATCTCCCAAGGGATAAATATGAAAAGTTGGGGTATTATCTTTACTTCCATTGACTCAAGCCCCACCAACTGTGTCCCCCCTCCGTTGTTAGGGACTCAGTAACCAGATCCCAGTTCCGTTTTACCACTTAACCCTAGATAGCTTTATAAAGGGATATTGACTTTGAAGATACAGCAAAAACAAATTCTCCACAGCGTGTCTTCCTATACTACTTCATTTTGGATGGGTGAGTGATAGACTCATAACTGAGCTCATTTCCTACACACCTCACCCAGGTCATGTCCAGACTCCGCAGGACTCGTGAGTGAGTCTTTCCAGGGAGCTGAGTCCCCCCTTCCCAAAGATCTCTCTGCTCCTCAGGCACTGACCCTGCACTGGCTGTGAAACTCTGCCCCGATTCCAACTCCCAGATTTCTGTGGCTTGTGCCCAACCTGCCAAGGCTGGAGACTCCGCTCCCTTCATCTACAGGAGAAAAGAACAAGCAGAAAGACCAAGGATCGAATCCATATGGCCTCAGAGGAGAGAAAGACCCAAGGTTTCCCCCTTACCACATGGTCTCACCCAATGCCATGAATGAATCACTGAATAAAGCCAAGGAGCAAATGAAGCAAGGAGGCAGCCCAAGCTGACTCACGCAGTTCTGGCCAATTGGAAAAGCCCCCCGACCATGGTGCTGGCCAGTCAGGACCCATGACCCGGGTCAGACCAAAGCATTTGTCTCCTTTATCATCAAGATCTTCCCAGAAGCAAGTCCTCCATGTAAAGAAGTGGAATTAGCGGATGCCCATTATCCATAGACATTCATATTACACTTTACAGGTTACCGGGACTTTCACTTTCATCATGTTATTTGAGCCTTCCCACTCCCCTTCTAGGGAAAGAGAGCAAACACTATTTTGTTATCCCTCTTTTATACAAATTTGAAATATAAAATCTAAGAGATTTAGCAAAGATTATACAGTTTAAAAAATTAGAGTTATTAGGATTCAGCTGCCATGGACGGCTAGCTAGGTGGTATTATCATGGGTAGAGCACCAGACCAGTGGAGAAGAGTCATCTTCCTGATGTTCCGATCTGACCTCAGACACTTAATAGTTACATAGTTGTAACTAGTCAGAGTTAAGCATATTATATTATATTTTATATATACATATAGTTAACTACAGTTAAATGGGCAAGTCACTTAACTCTGTTTGCCTCAGTTTCCTCATCTGTAAAGTGAACTGGAGAAGAAAATGGCAAACGTATCTTTGCCAAGAAAACCTTAAATGGAGTCATGAAAAATCAGACATGATTGAAATGACTAAAGAACAAACAACTCCTCCCTCTTTATCTGGTGGTTTTTTCCCCCCACTAAACCACAACTGCCAGGAGGGATTCATTTACACACAATCCTCAGATTCATGTATCACATAAATACCCTGGGTCAATGAAGGCAGAGGGGAAGCCCTTCATTATAGTCTGAAGCATATTAAGTGCCAACTCTAGTTCACCTGACTCCCAAACTCTACACTGATTTCCTGTGGGAGTATTTGGCCTAATATGAATTTATTTATGCTTCTCCATGTGAAAGAAACATAGAGAAATAAAAAGAGAGAAAGCGAAAGATACAACAAGATGCAGAAAGAAAAAGAGATAGGGAGAGAGGAAGATGAAGTAGAAGGGATAGAATCATAGAAAGCTGTGAAATGAAAAAATATGAGAAGCTCATTTTGTAAATCATTTATTCTCCTTCCATTCCCATCCATCCCAGGGATGATTCTTTTTAAATTATTATTCAATTTTATTTTTAATTTCAAATTCTCTTCTTCCTTTTTCCTCCCCCATCCACTGAGAAGGCAAGAAATACACTACCCACCATTCATATAAAGTCATGTAAAATACATTTCTGAATTAGCTATATTCTGGGGTGGGGAAGAAACAAGAAAAAGAAAAGAAAAAAAAATATGTTTCTATCTTCATTCTGATTCCATCCATTCGTTATCTGGAGGTAGATGGTATTTTTTTCCCAAGGTTCCCTTGGAATTTTGGTGGATTAGTATATTAATCAGAATTTTTTTTTACATTAATTGAGGTTACTGTGTAAATTGTTCTTCTGGTTCTGCTCGTTTCACATTGCATCAGTTCAGGTAAGTTTTCTCAGATCTTTCTGAAAAGAGATGATTCTAATATTAGGCAAAAAGAAGCTAAAGAAATGGGTCCCAGGAAGCAGATCTGGTGTTGACAAATTAATTTGTCTTCTTGAGAAGTTACCTTGGGATGGAGGCAAACACATGGAGCTACAATAGAATCTTCCCTTGAAGTCTATTAAGGTACTGACACCCCTCCAAATCTCATTCCAAAACCAGCCTCAAAGTCCTAATCCCAGCACATATTTTGTACATACTGGACTAATGGTAGGACTGGACAGTGAGGTTACCATCCTTAGAGCACACACAATATGCTCTCTCTTATCCCAACCCATAGAGGGGCTTCCATTTCTGGAAGTTTATTCTGGAGGGGCTCTTCCTTCTTCCCTCTCCCCATTTCAGACCATGATCCTCCAGCTACTTTCGGTCTGCCCATTATATGGTACTAAAAAATTGTTAAATTAATCAGCTGCTAAGTCAGAACTGAATGTTCGTACAAAAAGGTTGCATGAGTAAACTCTAGTGACCTCTTCCCTGGCAGCTTTTGATTGAAGAGGGAGAATTGCTCTGGGTCTCTGTTGTACAAGGAGGAGATGTGTTATCATCAGGAGCTGCCCTTTCCACGGACCATGTTGCTTCTGTTTCTTTTTCTCTTACTGATGATCCTTTCCTGCTTTTAGGTGAATGGGTATCAGAGATATCCTGGACCAGTTAGGGTCTTGTGACCTCTGAAAGTCAGAAGAGCCTTTGAAGGTTCAGCGAATGGAATTGCTACCAGCAAGTGCCAGCAGTCTCAGAAGCCAAGAATTAGTGAAGCTAAGAAGTCGCTGAGTGATCTTCCTGATACCCCCAGGAAGGAGTCAGGCAAGCTGAGCGAGAGAATGGATTGTCCCTTGGTACACCACACCCAGAGATGATCTTCTTGGGGACTCTCAGGGTCAACAAGTACCTACCTTATCTAGTTGAGGGATAGGGGATGTTTTGTACTAATAGTCACTTTAAATTTGAGCCCAGGGATCAAGTGGGAGTGTAGGAGGGACACTATGTCTCCCAGATGGAGGGGTCTGAGTTAGGGGAAAAGATATTTTTGTATTTCCATCCTTGCCATAATTTCTCAGGAAATATTCCTTTGTAAATCTAATTGATGTTAATTAGTTCGATTAGAGAGATGTTAATTTGTTAAATGATATGAGAGAGCACACCAGTGGGGGCTCTGGAGCAAAAGTATTAGAAAAGACTACCCCTCGTGCTGACTACTAGAATTCTAAGGGAAGAAGTAATAGCCACCTTCTGGAGACACCACCTGCTAGTTCAGTTATGTTAGATGAATAAGCCCAAAATCTGTGCTCCACACATGTATGTATGTAGGAAGTTTCCCACAAAAGAATATAAGTTCTTCTGATCCAACCATTCTGGAGAGAAATTTGGGACTATGCTCAAAGGGCTGTCCAACTCACCATACCCTTTGACCCAGTGGCTTATATCCCAAAGAGTTCTTAAAGGAGGGAAAGGGCTCTGTATGTGCAAAAATGTTTGTGGCAGCCCTGTTTGTAGTGGCCAGAAACTGGACACTGAGTAGATGCCCATCAGTTGGAGAATGACTGAGTAAGTTGTGGTATATGAATGTTACATATGGAAAATTATTGTTCTGTAAGAAATGACCAGCAGGATGATCTCAGAAAGTCCTGGAGAGACTCATGAACTGATGCAAAGTGAAATGAGCAGGACCAGGAGATCATTGTACCCGGCAACAAGATTATACGATGAACAATTCTGATGGACATGGCTCTCTTCAACAATGAGATGGTTCAGGCCACTTCTAGTGATTTTGTGCTGAAGAGAGCTATCTACATCCAGAGGGAGGACTGTGGGAAGTGAGTGTGGATCACAACATAGTATTTTCACTTTTTTGTTGTTGTTTGCTTGAGTTTTGTTTTCTTTCTCATTTTTTCCTTTTTTAGCTGATTTTTTCATATGTAGCATGATAATTGTAGAAATATACATAGAAGAATTGCACATGTTTAACATATATTAAATTACTTGCCATTTAGAGGATGGGGTAGGGGGAAGGGGAGGAAAAATTTGGAATACAAGGTTTTGCAAAGGTCTATATTGAAAAATTATCCATGTATATGTTTTGAAAATAAAAGGCTTTAATGATAAAAATATATATATATATAAGTTCTTTGAGGACAGAAACAGTTTTATTTTTGTCTCGACTAATCAGTCAATCACTGAGCATTTATTAAGTGCCTTCAGTGAGCCAAGCGCTGTGTTCAGTATACAAAAAGAAGATGGTTCCCTGCCTTTGAGGAATTCATACTCCAATGGGGAAGACAATAAGCAAGTAAATATGTACAAACAAAGTATAGATAGGAAATAACTAACAAAGAAAGGATCCTAAAATGTAGGGGTTGGGAAAGATAGGGTTCTAACTGAGACTTGAAGTAAGTCAGGAAAGTGTAGACTAGTGAATAGTGAAATGACTGGCCTATATTAAGAGCTTAATAAATGCTGATTGATTGATTGATTGATTGATTCTAAGAACTGTGACATTTGGGTGGCTCCATTCCTCTCCAAAGCTAAAAAAATACACCTTCCTCACATCTAATCTTTCAACTAAACACAGAACTTTTCACATAGGTGATTATGTATTTTTGTTGAATAGAGTCTCTCATTCTCCAAGGTACTCTAGGTCTCCCTAAACTACTCTATTTCTTCTGTACAGAATCTAAAGCAGTTGTTAAAACTGAGGTCAAATTGTCAAATCTAGCATTCATTTATTCACCTTTTCATTTATTAATCATTCGCAGATGAAGACTGATGAAAGCAATGTGGATTAGTATAAGTTATTTTGAATGAATAAATGAAAAAAGTATTAATGCTTAATACATACAAAGCACTGACTTAAGCTCTGAGAGATTCAAATAGAAAAACAACACCTTCTTTTGTCAGGGGGTTCTCAAGGGTTCATCTGAAAGACAGATGGAAAGACCCAGTGGTCCTTAGGGTGCAGCAGCAAAAAAGATAATACAACAGCAAAATAACTGTTTGGACATGTCTACGTATATTGTATTTAATTTATACTTTAACATATTTAACATATATTGGTCAACCTGCCATCTGAGGGAAGGGGTGGGGGGAAGAAGGGGAAAAGTTGGAGCAAAAGGTTTTGCAATTGTCAATAGTGAAAAAATTACCCATGTATATAGCTTGTAAATAAAAAGCTACAATAAAAATAAATAAATAAATGATAGTATCACATCTCACTTCCCTTGATAAAACCCTATCTCTTTCTGATGTTGAAATTATTGTTAGTACCAAAGACTTTGTGATATATTACTATTACTCATTCATTCATGTAAACAGTTTTTAAAATATTACCTATATATGCATTTATCTAGTTCTTTAACAGATTTTACTTGATCCTACAATATGCATAAAAGTATAGGAGTCTGAATCAGCATTAGAGTCCATGTTAGAGTAGATTAAGTTCAGCACTGTAGTATGGTAGAGTCAGCTAGATGACAGGGTAGATAGTATTGGGCCTGGGGCCAGGAAGAACTGAGTTTAAATCCAAACACAGACACTTACTAGCATGTGATCCTGGACAAATGACTTAAACTCTATGTGCCTTGTTTCCATAGGTGCAAAAATGGAGACCCATCTCCTAGGATTGTTATGAAGATCAAATGAGATAATATTTATAAAGCACTAAGTAGATTGTCTGGCACATAGTGGGTACGATATAGATGGTGACTGCTGTTATTATTATTATTACTAAATCTATGGTTCTCCCGTGGGAACAGAGTGTGGCCCCAACATAGCATTCTCACTCTCCCTTGTTATTTGCTTTCATTGTGTTTTCTTTCTCTTTTTCTTCCTTCTTGATGTGATTTTTCTTGTGCATATAAATATGTCTATAAATGTGTATATATAAATATGTATCATATATTGGATCTAACATGTATTTCAACATATTTAACATGTATTGGACTACCTGCCAGTTAGGGAAGGGGTGGGGGGAAGGAGGGGAAAATTTATAACAAAAGGTTATGCAAGGATCAATGGTGGAAAAATTACCCATGCATATGCTTTGTAAATGAAAAGCTTTAGTGAAAACAAATAAATAAATCTGGGGTTCTCAGGTTCTACAACATGATGGACCTCTGTCCCACTCCCATCACTGAACTGCCGCATCACCTTCAGACCATCCCTCCTCATACCTACATTTCCTTACCCGTCTGTTGCAGAGGCAAATTCCCCCCCTGCATTTGCCCAGTAAGGGCTGACTGAGAGGAAGTAGACAGTCACTGCAACAGGTAAAGCTAGAGGGAGGACTGAGGTAACTTGGCCCAGGGGACTGGGCCACTGGCTCCAGAGCCAAGGGACCTGTCCAACGCTCCTGCCCAGGTTACAGTCAGGATGACCTTAGCTCCCTCAGTTTCCATGTCCACGGAAGGACTGGAATGGCTAAGATGGCCTCTGACACCTTGCATAACTCTGTAGAGTTCCGAGCCTGTGATAGGAGGAAGAAGGCTGGAATCCAGCTCAGCTACCAGATAGTCTGTGCCCTTGAGCAAATGAGAAGATTAAGCTAAAAGAGGGGGGTTCTTAATCGTGTTTGGGTCATGGGCCCCTTGGGCAGCCTAGTGAAGCCATTGGACCCATCTTCCTAGAATGTTTTTAAATGCATTTTTTAAAAACCCCACAGGATTACAAAAGAAACCAGTGGTGTTGAAATAAAAATGTAGTCTCTTTCCTATCAAAGTTGAGACCCTCTGAAATCCATCCACGGGCCCCTGAAGGAGCTGCGGACCCCAACTGAGGACTAACTTTGTAAGGTCTATTCAAGCTCAACTTTCAGACAATGAGGGAAGATCATTCCAAAGAATCAACCAGTCCCCCAGCCCAGGGTGGTCCCCGGAAAGGGAATCAGTCTTGGGGACATATGGACTTGGGTAGGTGGAAGAGTTAGGGCATTTGCTCTGCTCTGCTCTCCCTAGTGGGCCAGCCCCTCCCCTCCTGGCCTTGCCTCCCCAGCCCAGGCCCTGTGGGTACAAAAGGGCCCTTGTTGTGAGTAATGGGACTCCCATGTCAGCCGTATTTGCTGTCAGTGACTCTTATTAAAGTCTCTGGTTTCAGACCCTCCAACCCCCAGTCATTGTGTTCGCTCCCCCACCCCTGGGCCCCACCCCTGCCCCCAGGCCTCAGGCCCCCAACTAGAGTCTTCCCTAAGTCCTCAGGTCTCCCACCCTTCAGCCTGGCTCTCCCAGGAGATGAAATGATCCCTGAGTTAATATTAGCAGCTGCGGACTCGGGGGTGATATCTATACTGACCTTCTCTCCTCCCCAGCGCCCCTGCCCTACACTGCCCCCTCCTCCCTCCCTCCAGCCAGCAGATCCCGGGCCTTCCTTAATCTCCCAGATCACTAGGCCTGGAGCTTAAGGGCCCAAGGGAAACTGATGAAGCAGCTTTAGAGCCAGCCTCACAGGGGAGGATGCAGCCAGGTACCGGGCACACACACACATTCCTTCCCTCTCCTGCCTGCCCCTTCCCAACCCCAACAAGAAATAGAGCAAGTTTAGGGACGGCAAAGAGGGATTTCTCTTTTTTAAAATTGCCAGTGCTCCCTAGCACAAAGATGGGGGTGGTCCAGGGACTCTGCTGAACATCTGAGGACCATGGCTGATAACCTTGCCTCAGCTCCAAGAAAAGTCTTGGCCAGATTCCGTAGCCCAGACTAGTCCCCAGTCCAGAACCTGCAGCCCAGAACCCCTATCTCAGAACCCCAAAACCTTCAGACCTAAATCTTTGTCCATCACACCATATAATGCTTTCAAGTTTAACAAATAGTAAGGAAATAGAGTGTGTTGTCCTGGAGACTGTGTGGGGGACAGGAAGCGGACATCTCTACCCCAAAAAAGTGATCCCTGACTTAGAAAGAGTAAAAATGACAAAAGAAACTTGGGTCCCCTCCTGGGGGTGGGTGGGGAGACCCTGGCAGGAACACAGCCTCTCAAAGCCCCAAACCTGGTTTTCCCATCAAGGTCCCCCCAACTCCAGGACACACATATAAAACAAAACCTGGATCCACCCCTTCCTCCCATCCCCCATATGGGTACCAGTAAATGCATTGGTGTTTAGGTGATCATAATGAGTGCAGATCTGTCTGTCTGGTGGGAGTGAGTGTGCTCACACGTGATTGGGGCTTCTGGGCAAGCACGGGATGGGCTTCTATGGATCTGTGGTGGGGGGAGTCTGTGATAGGGGAGGCTGTCTAAATGTGCTAATGATAAAGATAGTCTGATCCTTCACCTGGGTCTCAGGGAGCGCCTGGCACCCGTGGTATCTTGGGGCATTTGGGGAGAGCCTCGTGGTTTATGGTGCGCGGGTGAAAAATGGAAACGCTAATAAGGAGTCGTTAAGTTGTCTTGCAAAAATGTTAAATGATAAATTGGGTAACGTTATTGTCGAAATGAAATATGTAAAATAAATGAGTTATTTATTTCTAATAAATATTTTGTTTACGATATATTTGTAGGGGTGTTAATTATTTCCCCCCTCGATGCCAGCGACATATAAATTCTAATAAAGTGTTCTTGTTGGCGGCTGCTCCTCCTGGGCCCCCTTCAGGAACCTGGGACCATGATGAATGCCTGAATCAGAACTGATTGTTCTTAAGACAGGCCTCTGCTCTGCTCTCCATCTCCTTTTCCTCCTTTTTTCTCTTCTCTCATTTTTTTTTAAAGGAGGGAGATGGAGAAAAACAAACAGAATAGAAGTAGAGGGGGGGTAGGGCAAGGAGGGTCTGTAATGAGCTGATTAAGTATCTCAGGGCTAAAGTTCCACAGTGACTGTGAGAACCAGCTTCAGGAAAAAGAAGTAAATCCAGTAAAATCCTGGGTGGCTGAGCCCAGATCCCCGACCTTGCAGCCTGGTCATTGGCCCCGGACACACGGTCCTAAGTCTTTGTAATGTGTGGCCCTGGTGATGAGGAAAACTGGAAGAAAGTTCTGTTTTCCAGATCCCTCCCTCCCTTTCTCAGAAGTTCCCATCTGCTCAAGTTGGGAAGTTGTGCCTTCAGATGCCTATTAGGATCATAGGGTTGTGTACATGAGGAAAGCCAGGTTCAAATCTTTGGAAAGGCAGAGTAATTTGCCCCAAATGACACAGAAAATAGTGGTTAAGCTAGGACTACAATCCAGGTCTTCCGGCTCCAAATGAACTCTCCTTGCTGCAGTGTGGTCACATTTAGGGAAGTGCCCACTCTGACCCTTCCCCAAGACCATCTTTTCCTTGTCTTTTACGGTAACTCTGGTACCCCCATTGTGGCTCATGACCGCAAGTGACCTCCCCTAAAGATTCACTGACCCCTAATCCTAAATGTCCCTCTCTGACCCTGAGAACTGAAAAGGGGATCATAATTCTGGCCCCTTCTGTGCCCGGCCTTGGGGGAGAGAGCGGGCACATTCCCCTGCAGAACAGCCTGCCACCCCCCAGGGCAGTACGCTCACCCATCCTGGGCCATAAAACTGCTGAGGCAGGGCAGGCCCCCGGCCAGGGACAGGACAAGATGCAGGGGCTGTTCTGTCCCTGCCTCAGCTGGACACCTTTTCCCACCCTCCACGTCCAAACCCCCGGCACCAGCAGCTCCAGAGTCCTGACCCACCTCCTCCACTAATGCTGACTTCTGACCTTGGACCTCGGTAATTTCTCTGTTTTTTTTTGAGGTTCAAGTACCATAAAGAGAGAAGCCAAAGGGACTCGAGGAGGCCTCCCGGAGGGTATGGGGGGGCCTAGCTTGATGTCCTTCTCAGGCCTCAGAGTGGACACTCAGAAGGATTTAGTCATTTGGGAGAGCCTGTCGGGGGAGGGGGCTTTGATCTCTTTCCCATCACACACACCCTTCTCCCACCCACCCCCACCCCACAGGAACAGTAAGGGAGCTGTCCTTTCTCTGCCAATTTTCAACTTAGAGAAATTAATAGAGATCATTGAATTTAAAACTGAAAGAACTTTAGAGTTCATCTGGTTTTCTATCGTTCATTTTTCAAATGAGGGAACTGAGGCCGGGAGAAAGTAACTCAAACACAATCACATGGATAGTAGGTAGGAGAGGTAGAATCTGGGCCGAGGACCCTGACTCCGAATTCAGGGACCCCAACTCCCAATAAGCTCCCTTTCTGAGTGTGTTTACTTCAGGCTATTGCACAGGAGCATGCCCATGCTTTGGGATACTGCTGTGTGATCTACTCAGACAGGGAAATATTGGATTTATTTACGCCAAGCAGAAAGGGGGTGGCGGAGGAAAAGGCAGAAATCACACCAAAACCTACACGATATTCCTACACAGCAAGAGTTACACACACGCACGCACACACCCCTCAGATTGTGAGGAGCCTATGGACAGATGGACTGTCGGACCCAGACAGACTTAAGCACAGCCCCCCAGCCCTTTGTAATACCTGAGGAGCTGAGATGGGGAAAAGGAGGGGTTAACGCTGGGGGGAGGGCGCCCCCTGCCGGTCAAGGCGGGGGCCAGGCTGTTCGGCTTCCTAGCTTTAGCTCTGATCGCATTTATATAATCCCCCTCACCGCTCGTTTAAATTGTGTAAATAATCTCTGGTTTAATAGGATTTTTCCATGAATCGGCAACAAACCATGAAATGTGATATTTTCACCATGAGTGACCCTGGGAATCAGTCGCCTCTGTCCAGAGTCAGCCCCCACCTCCCAGTCCTTAGGATCCCAGGTCTCAGACCCCCCACCTCCAATCCAAGAGCCCCCCAAATTCTGAACCCCCAGACCTTCCAGACCCTGGATTCTCAGACTCTGAGACCATCGTATTCCATTCCAGATCCGGGATTCCCTAAACTCTGGGCCTCCAGCCGTCAGTCTCTGTCCTGGAATTGTTTCCTCTGTCCAGCCTGTTTGGACCTCAGTCTCTGGTCCCCCACAAACTAAGCCCAAGAGTCAATCCCTTCTACTTGAAGTCAATTCTGACCTTAGACCCAAGCCTGGAGAATGATTTCACCTCTCTCTCCATCCTTGATCTTAGCTGGGGAGGGGGAGACAGGTTCCTCAAATATGTCCATGCTGACCTTCCCCTAACCCTGAGCCCAGAAATAATGCCCCCTTCCCCCTCCGTGCTCTGCCTCCCATCTCCCAACTCCAGGCAAGCACAATATAGAAGGGAGTGCGAGGAATGGGAGCGGGGGAGGAGATTGGTTGCCTCTTCCATTCCAATTTGGACCCCAATTAAGGCTGAGGAGCTGCTGGCTTCTTCAATGACCATTGTCCCCTGGCAATTAATTAATCTCAAAGAATGGGGGCAGGAGCCTATAGATTTTGGGGGGAGAGGACCAGGACAGAAAGGCAGGGGAAGTCACAACCTCCAACTCTTCCTTCTCCACACAAGCCCCTTAAAACAGACATCATCCTAAAATGGCCAGATATGACTCCTCTTCCACCAATTTAAAAAAGAAGAATATAGTACCAGTGGTTAAAAAATGAGGGTTTAGAATGAGAAGGGGGCATTCAGAAATAGAGGTATCAAGTGTAGGATCCAAGATGGGAGAGTCAGAGATTATGGGGTGAGAGATGAGGGACGAGGATTAGGGTGGGGCAAGATCAGAGCTAGATGTCATGGTCATTGTCTCTATTCCTCCAAGAGGGGGTATATTCCCTAAGACTGAGGGTCCCACCCATGTGTCAATGACCCCAAAGGCCCAGATTCCCCTCCCCTAAACTGTCTCTGTTGAATAGACATGACATGTTGAGAAGAATCTGGACCAAAGATTCTGGTATCTAACCAGCTGACAGTCGGCCTATCTCAGATTAGCCTCAAATTAGGAATCTGGCCAAGCAGCCTGACCCTATTGGGGGAGGAGGGAAGTGTACGATTTGGGGCTCCTACCTTGGACACTTCCCCCATAAATGTATGTTCCACTTCAGCTGACACGGGGCATAAACGGGGCTGTCTAGAACTCCGCTCCTTTTTGGCCCTCACCCCTGGAACTTGATGAATGAACCCCCACTGGGGTATGGGATCTATTCAAGCCACTAGAGAATGTGGGAGCTGTCGGGGGTGCCCCCCCTCATTAGGGAGGCCCGTCAGCTGGGGCTCATTAACTTCCAGTTGCCTCTTGTTTTAAAACTCGGGCAAGGGGCCGGCGGGGGGAGTGGGCACATTGTCTGGGCTGCTGCCCTGGAGAGATTAGGCGCCCAGGGAGGGGGGGAGCTGAAGGCACTTTAATTAGTTATTTTCAAAGGTTCCTGTCCCCTTTCTCTCTTGACCCCCCTCTCCGCCCATGCGACTGGTCATTCGGCTTAAATCCCCAGGCTTTGTTCTGGGCTGGACAATGGGCCAAGAGCTGGCAGAATGAGGATTCTTTCCCCACCCCCAGGGAGGCTCAAAAGGCTGTGGGCGCCCCCACCCTGAGACTGGAGCCACCTCCTTCCGGCAGCCATGAGACAGGGGGGGAGGGGGTCCGCAGCTCTGTAGTGAAAGAAAGGGGATGTGCCAGCGGTCCCCATTCTCTGGTTCTTTCCTGGGGAGAAGCCATCCGCGCCCTGAGACACTCAGTCCCCAAGCCAGCATAACCTGGGGAGTGGACCTGGGGTCTTCTTGCCTCGGGGGGATTTCTGGAAATTGGGTGGAGTCCCCCGGCTACTCTAGGAACAGTCAGAGATCGGGAGTGTGGGAGTCAGAACCCGGTGCCTCCCACTTGCCCCCTTCCTCTCCTGTCTCTCGATATGCTCAGCTGTGTAATGGAGTAGTAGCCAGAGCACCGCCACCCTCCTTCCTACCTGGGGTGTGCTTAGGGAAAGCTGGGGTGTCTGTATCGCACACACAGCCCTAGAGCTCTCCCCTCAGGCGAGGAGGCAGACTGGGCAGGGGGGGAAGGATGTGGAGGGCCCAGGGCCTTCATTCTGGAAGGGAAGATGATGCACCCTGAGGCTGCTCAGGTCAGAAAGGATGATGGGGGGATGAGAGCCCACAGAAGGCAAGAGGACCCTCAGGGAGTGAGACTAAAGAGTCAGGAAGCGGGGGGCAGGTGGAGAACAAGATATGGAGGGAGTGCCCTGAAGCAAAAGGTGAGGAAGGTGCCGCTGGCCGGGGTCTAGCGGCAAGGGGTGGTCAGTGAAGTCACCAAGGTGCCCTGGGAGTGCGGAAAGGAACCCTGCAGGTGAGGCAGAAACGGTCCTGGGGGCTGAGGCAAAGATCTCCGGGGTTTGAGGGAGGAATTCAATAGACAAAGGCTAATAAGAATTGGATTGTGGATTCCTGAGTGGGAGAAGAGGCTGAAGGGATCCCCCAAAAAAGTACCTTAAAATGAGGGAAGGAAAGTGGAATAAATTCCAGGAGAATGGGTAAAGGATCCCTTGGCAATGATCCTACTCCACTCCTGTTGAGAAGAAAGATCTGGGGGTGTGGTGCCCAGAGGTAGGGGGGATCTCAGGAAGCAGAATTGAGGAAGGGGGTAGTATCTGACCTCCCTGGTGACAGGATGCAGAGGTCTTTAGGAACCTGGGGTTGGGGGAAGAGGGACAGGCAAACAAACGGCCGAGAGGTTGGACTGTCCGGGTCCCACAAAGGTAAAGATGTTGAATTCCCCGGGGGAGGGGCTGTAAAGGGCAGTGGAAGTATCAGGAAAGGAGGTCTGAGAAGAGTTGTAATATTTAATGTTCCCCGAGAGGTATGAGCAGGAATGTCTGGGAAGCGAACCTAGAAGGGCAGGTAGGGAAGGATCCCAAAGGGTGGCCAGGGAAGGACTGGGGGACCAGGGAGGAATGGGGGGAGGCCCCGAGGCAAACAGAGGGCGGACACTTCAGGATAACTTGATGATTTGCCCTGGTCAGCAGATTAATGGCCTTAACGAAGTTTCCCTGAGCTTGGGAGACTGAGGAGAGGGGAAAGAGGGGCCGGGGCACCCAAGTGGAAAGCCACATGACTCGGGATTGATCCGCCTGAAGATGAAACGGAGGGAGCTTCGTGGGCAGCGGAGGCAGGAAACGCCAACACCAATTATCCCCGAGCCCCCTCCCGGCCTCCCGGATCCCACCCCGGGAGAGGAGAAAAGGGGCCATGACCCTCTTTTTCTCTGCTGTTTGTGAGCGTAAGTGCGGGCACACAGGAACCATGTGGGGTTCCCCCAGTGTTGTGTCCCCCAAGCCGGCCCATGCCTGTGGCTTTGTGTATCTCTGGGTCTTGTACGTGTCTCATTTGTCTGGATTTTTACATCAACTGGCAAAACTACAGGTGTGTCTCCATAGGCTTATGCTCATGCCTCCGCTTCAAGAAATGCAGTCGGGGCAGAGGTTGGCCTGTTGGGTATGAAGGGCCCAGAGAGTCCTGTGGACAACGGAGGGGTGTAGGTCAAGGGCAGGTGTATCTGTAGGTGGGAGGGAGGGGACACAGATAATCCATACCAGTGGCTAATCCACAGTATTTGCATGTTTCTTGATCTGTAAATTTAACTTCAGCTCAGTTCTAGAGGCTGACCGCGGGAGAAACAACCCAGGCAGCCTGGGATTAATCATTTATGGTTAATAATTCTCCCATGCAGATAACTGAGAGGTGCCTAGGTTATCAGTGAACAAAATGCAGATATTCTCCACTTAGAGAAAAACTCTACTCACTGAAATCATAGATTTGTTTTTAACTGTAGCCGAATCCACAGAAAAGAGAGCCAATGCCTTCCCTAACATAAATAATTTAAGAGGCATACCAAATAAATGGATTGGCCTTGCCTGAATAAAATAAATCCCTATATGAAGGATATCAAAGAAAACAAGATAAAGCCCCTCAAACTCATGGGCTAAGGAGAATCTGGCAGTTTTAATTCATAAAAGTGGGATCTTTGTGGGCTGTGTGAAAGGGTGCTAAATTAGGATTCTATCTATGGAATACTTTTTGGGCTTTTGTGCCTCAGTTTCCTCATGTATAAAATGAGATTAGGTTAGATGACCTATGGGGTCTCTTCCAGCTTGAAATTCATGGTCCTCCCAGTTCACACTCTATGATTCTATGACCCTTGAAATGAAAGAGCTAGAAAAAACAAACCCTCAGATTGTAGATCCGTTTTTATTTCGCATTTTTAAAGAGCCTGGGTTTAGGAAAAGAAAGGTGTGCTAAGGATTTTCTCAAGACCCGAACAACAACTTCTTGTGATTATTATTGTAATACTTAATAATTTTAGTCTGTGACTGAAAAAAATATTTCCCCCATACTAAGATGTGTGTGATCCAATTTGGGAGCCAAAATTCTACCCCTCTCCCCTTTCATTGCCAATTTAATAACGCAAGTTAATAGGAAAATGTGATTCAAATTGGAGCATTTTGCTATACAGCCAGTCCTTTGGAACCCTGTGTATTTATAAAGTGGGGTGAACCTCCATCCTGACTAACGAGATCGTTGTCTGATGGGAGTTGAGGCGGGGACATCCAGCAGAGCCCCCGCTTGGCAGAAAGGAGGGCGTAGGGGGGAGTCCTGACCCTGGGCTGTTCCCCCGCCCTCCTCCACCACTGGCCCGCCGCGGCGGCGTCTACAAGGGAGACCAGCCCCTCCCGGGGGCCAGGGGAGGCGGGGGCGGGGGCGCTTTGTGCGGGTTATGTGAGCCGCACGTGATGCCGGCCCTGAAACCCAACTCGAGTAAACTCATAAAAGGGGTCACTGTCTCTTTAATTAAAGCCCCCTGCTTGGGGGTTAAAGACAAACCCGGTGTTTGATGGTGCAGGTGTGTGAGTGAGAGCCGGGGGAGGTGAGGAGGAGGGAGACAGGGAACGTTGGGGGAAGGGGAAGAAGAGCTATGGCTGGGAACTTTATCCTGGGAAGGGGTGATGGGGCGGGCTTCCTCCCATTGGAATGTAATGGGACAGTCCTGGGGAACCGGGATGGAGAGCATGAGGACAAAGGTACCATCCCGATGAGGAGGGAGCGCGAGGGCAAAGGTTCCCGGATGGGGCGGCACGGGCAAGAGGGACTGATGGGGAGCCCCCCTCCAGGCTCTGCTTCCGGCGCCACGCGGCCCGCCCCGGGCACACACCTCGGCACACGTGTGTGTGTGTGTGTGTGTGTGTGTGTGTGTGCGCGCGCGCGCGCTTCGGCTCGCCCACTTTGCACCCACCTCGGGGCTGCCTCGGCGGTGCTCGAAGTTCGTGGTTAAGCGAGGGCCGGGCGAGGCCTGGCCGCTGGAGGCGCCTCCATCTGCGTTTAGCATAAAAAGATCAGCTGGTATCGATCCTGCTCGGACCCAGGCGGGCTATTGGCAGGAAGACTGACTAAGTTAGAGCGGCCATGTTTCAGAAATTGCCTGTGTGCACTCAATCACCGGCGGGCCAGGGCGGCGGCTGCGGTAATAAGCCAGCCGTGCTCTCTATTTCCCCCGTAGATCAATGCTAATACTCGGAGCCGGGAAGATGGATGGAAGCGACAGGAACCTTGAAATCTGGCTGCACTCAGGGGCTGGTGCCTCGGTGCGGGAAGGATGAGCACGCTGCAGCCCCGGCCCGAGCCCAGCCCGCGGGAGTTAGACCCGTGCTTCCTAAGCAACATGAACACTCGTGCGCCCGGGCTCACACACATGTCCATGCGTACCCCAGCCCCAGCGAACACAGCGCTTCCGCAGGGGGTGTAGCCCCCTCCGCACCGGGCCGAACGTACGCCGTCATTGCCGCTCACGCGGCCCCTTACCCAGGTACCACGGAGCCGTCCCAGCAAAGGGCACTTCCGGCCGCGGCCCGCCGAGCCCGACAGACACAGAACCCCCCAAACAGCGCCCGGGGTATAGGGCACGGTCCCAAACCCAAGCAGGGCCTTCCTTGCCGGCACAGACCCGTCGCCATTCACATAAATAGAAGCTGGCGCGCACAGCCCTGAACGCAGATCCTCACAATGAAAACTCCTACAGTACACACGTGTACTATACATGTATGTGTGTGTGTAGTCCCAAAGAGAAAGCCGACTCTAAGACGGGCTCATTCAGACACGCTGTCCTGCGGGGACTTCCCAGCGCCGGACCGTACACACAAACAGGCATGCACAAAGCCCTTAAGCATGTATTTACAAATAGCCGCTCACACAAGGCCCGTCACCCCCCCCCCCCAGGCCTTTACATACCCACAGACACTGACAAGCACACACACAGCTGCCCTCTGAGACCCCTGTGTGCAGCACACGCAGGCAGGACATCCTCCCCATCTGCACACACCCTCGGCCTCCTCCACCACCCAAAAGCACAGCCACTGGCAGATACCCGCTCAGGCAATACCTCTCACGTGTACCGTAGACACGCAAGTACACGCTTGTGCACAACACACAACTCCTTATATACACAATCCCAGAGAGAAAACGGCACACAGACATACACATCCCCCAAAACATGCACCAGCCCAGCTCAAATCCCACGCGTGCAAGCCATCTTTCCCAGTCTCTTCCCAGAGAACTTCCCCTTTGCTCTAGGTATCTTTTATATGCCTGCTTATTTTCATGTTTGTCTTCCCATTTAAATGTAAATATTCAGGGCAAGAATGCTTTTGCCTTTCTTTTTATACCCGGCACTTAGCCCGGGGCTTCATGTTGTTGTCGTTGACAACATTCACACACACACACACACCCTCAGACACAAAAACCTCTTAATGCATAAAGGCAACGCATTTACAGACACAACTCTTCCCACAGATAACCTACCGATTCAAATCCTCACACACACATCCATAGTGTGCAGACCATACATAACCACTCATCCAGACAGAGCCTCCCACACACAGCCATACATTCGGGTGTACACTTCCAAACATAAAATAAAGCTGTAACAAGACGTACATGCACACTTCCAAACAGAGAGCTGGCTCTTCTGTAAGTCCAGTCACATACAACACCGGGGAGTGGCTTCGCACGCTCCTTGGCACAGACCCACACATACAAAAACACACAGAAATGTTTTTCATATAGCACAATCACTCAGGATCTTACCGCAAAAAGATCCTTCTATAAATACAGTCACACATTCGTACAACCCCTTACATCCATACACACACACACAGTCCCAAGCACATTCTCGACAAATACATAAACTGAGCCACTCTCACAGGCCTTTACACGCTCACCTGTTGACTCAAGCTGACCCTAATAGGCAATCATTCACACCTCCTCTTTCACACATGCACACAAACATCGCCTCACACACATATAAGGACACAAACCCCTTAAAGAGCCCTAACATTTATTAACACAGCCCCTGAGTGATATCACAAACATCCCCAGCTCCATGCAGAACAGATTCTCACCACGGCCCATCAGCCCTCACAAAGTCCTTGATTCACACATACACATACAAACACACTCTTACCCACAGACCAGCCCCCTTGCATATACTTAGGCAACTGCTACCTTTATCCCCACCCATTCGTACATACAAACCCTTACAAAAAGACTGGCACAACCCCTCATTCAAACAGCTTAACACGTTCTTTTGCCCCTTACAAAGCCCTTTACACATACCCATGATGCTCTTCACATACACTGACCCTTTCTTACAAAACACAAAATTTCTCAGACAGACTTTTACACGCGCAGCTGCTAACATAAACTGGCACACAGATCCTAGCACCACTCTGGCTCCAAACACACACAGCCTTCAATCAGCTTCTCAATTACAGACATATATACAGCTCCTCGAATGAACAGGTCCTTAAATTCAAACTCATACCAAAAACCCAAATATGATAAGTCTATAGCCTACATGTGTTCCCTACACAAAGAGAGCTCCTTCCCCAAATGATAACACACAATAATATACACACACATACCCCAAACAAAAACTCACATGCCCTCACACATGTGCATAAAACTCTAGACAGAAAAAATCCTGACACGCAACTACTCACACAGATTCTCATGCAAACTGCATACAAACACCACTGCACATATATAAATATATACAAACATCCCCAAGTACCCTACACAGCCATTCATGAAAACACACCCTTTCCCCATAAACACTACATACTTTCTTACACAAAGACGCCCTCAGCCTCTAATACAGTCCATCAGAGAAGCCATTCTTTGCCTCATTTCTTACCTAGCCTTAACCACTAAATCTTTGCTTTAATCAAACCGAGACCTAAGAAAGAAGACCAAGGGCTCCCACTACATCTGGGGCCATCTTCAGTGATGAAACTTGCTCCCGGAGCCAGATGGTTCCAGAGAAGAAAGGCAGGTAGGTGACCTTGCACAGCCCTCCCTCCCTTAAATCCACTTCACTTGCAAGCCATGGCATCACCTTTCTGATGTCCTGGTCCTCTTCCAGAACCAAAGGGAAACAATAACAACAAAGAACCCGGATAGAAAACAGATCTTTATATCCAAAGTCTCATATACCTGTGTGGTGTCAAACACAAGTGCAAATGAGAACTACTGCATAAGGATCGCTGTGGGATACATACTGACTTCGTTTTAAAATGTTGTATTTTGTATAGTATTACAGTATAATGCTACACTTTGAGTGTGGTATCATCTATGATTAAATTTTATTTATTTAATATTACTATTTAATTTATCTCTTTATATATAATTAATTTATTCATTTGTTTAATATTACTAATAATAAAGTATTCCCCCCTTTATATTTTAATCAGTTTGGATAGTGAGTATTATGGGCTCCATGCGGCCTGCTGGCCACATGTTTGACACACCTGTACACACAGACCCTTACACACATACACAGATGCATACATAGTCCCAAACGCAGATCCTGACCTTCAAATCCCTATTGATTTTTATTCCTACATAGCTTCCCAAATGTAATATCCATATACACACAACATGCACAGGAAGTGCAGAACCAAATCCATACATACAGAGAGCCCCTTACGTACACAGACAAGCATTCCCTTATAGCACACGGTTGTTATCTTAGATCCACCCCCCACCCCAAACATGTCACGGACCTTTGCACACAAATCCACTCAATACAAAACGGACCCTCCCACGCAGTGCCTGAGAAAGGACCTTGCCCCCCACTCTGCAGCCAGAGATACACACACAGGTAAAGCCCCTTGCGAAACAAACTCTTGCAGGTGTATACTCACATACTCATATAGGCCCGTATAGAAGTCAGTCCTTCTTTTCCCCTCACAACTCTCTTACGTGAACAAGGCCCTTACACACCCACAGCCTAACACACACTTATGGCTTCTGGAACTAATCCCATATACACACATACTCACGAAGATGCTCCCACGTAGATCCCCTCACACAGCCCCGGCACACACATAGAGCCAAAACGGTACCCAGAGCTCACTTTATACACAACCCTACTCACACAGACCCTTACGCTCAGATCCCCAAACAGACACACGCAGCCCCTCACACGGATTCTCACACACTCCTCCACGGTGACACCCCTCCCCGAAGGTCACAGCTCCCCAGAACCTTACCCAAGCACACAGCCCCTTACCCAAAGGTGTCCCCGTAGCCCCTTACACAGGGAGACCCTTATCCATGTCTTACACTCACCCTCTCTCCCAACTGCATATTTTCACAGATGATTATCTAGCCCCTTACTCAGACATACACTATCATATTTTTTTTCAAATCCCCCATACTCGTTTCCTCTCCTGCTTAGAAATTTTGTAGAAAATTTCTTTGGGCTCTGCCCAGGAAAACCATCCAAACATGATTGAGACACGCTTATTCACATTTCTCTTTTTTTATTATAGCTTTTTATTGACAAAACATATGCATGGGTAATTTTTCAACAGTGACCCTTGCAAAAACTTCTGTTCCACATTTCTCTTGCAACCACTCTTTGAAGCTAGACTCCCACCCCCAGTGCAAAACTTTAACAAGCTCATTTATGGAACTTCTGGCCAGTGTGTGTGCACATAAACTTTACACTGAGTACACATGATGCTCTGCACAGTAGCTTCCATGAAAAAAGTCAGATGCAGACCAGAGCTGACGGTCTGTCGGCATACTGGGCATCCTGTGACAGCTTCTTGGGAAGTGGCCTTGTAGGCTTCCGGAAGCCTGAGAGCTCAAGCTGATGAGACTGGGGTAGGGGTCCCCAGGGTGAGCATTAGTCAGGACTCCTGGGTCCACTTCTAGGCCTTGGCTGACAGTCGGCCCTGCTTGTCCATTTCTATGGCCTCAGACTGACATCTGGTGGTCTTTAGTGATATTGCCGCTCCAAGGCTCCATTTTCCTAGGGTCAGCCTGGTCTAAGATTTTAGAGTGACCACCTGGCCCTTTCCCCGCGGGATGGAGCTCACAGGGACCTGAGCCTCCAGGTATTCAACCTGGTGGCCAGCTTCCCGGGGATGGAAGTGGGACAGAGTGAGCAGGAGTAAATGGACAGAAAGGCTTTTGGAGGAAGCCCTAAGGGAGCAGGTGATTGGGGAGTTCATTTCCCCTCAGAATTACAACCTTTCCTCCTGCCATGTGCTCAGGGAACACCTTCCCCCACCTTGGAGAAAGATATTTCACTCCTGGTTGAAAGAGAGAACTCACTGATGCCATTAGTGACACATAGGGTTTAATTAAGGAATCCCAAAGTATTTTCTATTCTTTAGTGCCAAGTCCTGCCCCAGAATTTGGAAAAAAGACATCTGCTGCTTTTGTCTCTGAGGGTCCCCAGTTCCCGAAGTACAGTACGCATACTTCCAGACTTCTCCAGCTTCCCCTAGGGCCCAGATTCCATCGCTGAGTCCTTAGAATGCTTCCAAGAATCCGGTCTTGTTGAAAAATGCAGCCCAAGCTGCGGGTTCCAGTCAGATCCCCCAAAGCTGGGGCAATGAATGCATGAATTAGAAAGTTCTGAGTTTTTTCCAAGTCCTGGCACCTAATCCCCTTGGCTGGCTCCTTGGCTTCTCCTGGAGTTCCTCTCTCTCTCTCTCTCTCTCTCTCTCTCTCTCTCTCTCTCTCTCTCTCTCTCTCTCTCTTTCCTTCTCTCTCTCTCTCTCTCTTTCTCTCTCTCTCTTTCTCAATCTCTCTCTCTCTCTGTACACACACACACACACACACACACACACACACCCCAACAGCGCCATTTATGACACGGACATCTAGAGGGATGGAGTCCAGCCAGCTGGCCATAGTGTCTCTGGGAAGCTGGGTCCTTGGGGCCTGGGTCCCTACTATTCCCACTCTCTCTCTTCCCACATTGGCCTGGCAGGGTCCTACAGAGACAAGTCTGTTGCCTCCTTACAACAGCGACAAAAAGCTTGTGACCATCTTGGACCACCCCCAGGACCATCTTTTCTCACACTTCGAGTGATGGAGCACTTTGCACGAGAGTCCTGGAGGCTCTGAGATCATGCTTCCTCCCACTCCAACAAGCCAGCAATGAGTGAGCCCCGTGCCATGGGCTAGCCCATGGTGTCTGGGCCAGGGATGCCAGACCTCCCAAGGTGGAAGGGCCAGATTCCTGGGCTCTGCATGGGGGACAGTGGTGGTGCCGGGCTGATGAGTTTGTTATAAATTAGAGACTCGTTAGGAAGCGGCGGGAAAGACTCAGTAACAGCTTTCGGGGCCCGTCTTTTCGATTTCTTGTTCGGTTTGTTTATTGCTATTGTTCCTGTCTCATAAGCTTATTGCAAAACCAATAAAAATGATCTATTCAGAGTGAGGAACTGCTCTTTTGACTAGTAAGTTGCTGTTTCTGCCTCTAGCCCTGCGGGCCCCAGCCAGGCTGACCGGCTGCCTCCTGCAGCAGGGTCAGCAGAGGGTGCCAGATCCCTGCTCGCCAGTCCACCTGTCACACTGTCACCACCCCCCAGACTGTCCTCGGGCCTCCACAGCCCACTGACCACCCCCTCCCTTCTCAGCCCCCTGCTCTACTCCTACTGACCCATGGGGAGGTGGGGACAGAGCTGGGGGTTAGAAGCTCTGAGCCCATCTGGTTCTGCCTGGCCTAGGGCTGACCTGTCAGCAGAGGGCAAGAAGAAAGAAAAGGGAATTGGATTAGAAGGAAAATGTGGAGTCCAAGTAGAACAGCTAGAACCAAAAACCCTATATAATGCTTTGGCTCCTCCCTCTTACTGTGTCTCTACTACAGGACCCCATAGAACATCCCCTATTGGTCCTCACTAACATGGAAACCCTTCTCTATAACATTTCCTGTCTATTCCCTATAATGAGATGTTCTGTAAAATGGGCTCCCGTTTACCCCTCACACAATAAGCAGGAAGTTAAGGAAAAAAGCATTTATTAAATGCCTACTAAATGCCAGGCACTGTGCTAAGAGCTTTACATATCATTTCATTTGATTTTCGCAACAATTCTGAGAGGGCAGATTCTATTATTATCCCCAGAATCACACAGCTAATAAGTGTCAGTTTACATTTGAACTCTGATCTTCCTGACTCCAAACCCAGAATTCTATCCACTGTACCACCTAGCTCTAACATCTCCTGTGTAACAACCCATCTGCCTCCAATAACTTGAGCTCCCTAATCTGTCCCCTGTAGCATCCCCTTTTTACATTGGGTCCCAGTCTGCCTCTTATAATATAATAATAATAACATTCATCATCTGCCCTTTATTAAAGGGACTGCCTATTTTTGTCTTCTGTTCACCTGAAGCATTCCATCTGTCCTCTGTGACATGGACATTCCCATCCATCTCCTGGAATATGGGATTCCTCATTTGTCTCTATAATGTGAGTCTTAGAAGGAGCATATATACTGGCTGTGTGACCCTGGGTGATTCACAAACCTCATTGTTCTAAACAACTCTTTTTAAATTTTAATAACAGCTTAAATACATACAAAGATAGTTTTCAACATTCACCTTTGCAAAACCTTGTTAGACAAATCTTAAGACTATACATTTCAGTGAAGATGCTAGAATAGACAAATAATCTTACCCAAGAATGAATTATCATTTCAATGAAATCACAGTTCCAATTCCTATCCCTACAGCTTCTCACCCCTAATATGGGGTTTATCATCTATGCCTCCCAATTCCTCCTTTAATAAGGGTTTCCTCTTCTCCCTAAGATATTAAAGTCTCACATCTATTTCCCATAGAATGTGGTCCTCATCAGTCTCCTGGAATATGGCGTTGCCCGTCTGCTCCTACTATGAGGAAGTCAATCTCAAGGAGAAAGAAAGATCAGTTCTCCGAGCTTTCACTCAGCTCCTGCTGAGGTTGAGAGTTTTCCCCCATCTCCTAGTCTTCTTGATATTCTGCCCTTTTTTAAAAAAAATTTTATTAAAGCTTTTTAATTTTCAAAACACATGCATGGATAATTTTTCAACATTTACCCTTGCAAATCCTTGTGTTCCAATTTTCCCTCCACTTCCCCTCTCCTTCCTCCCCTATATAGCAAGTAATCCAGACATTCTGCTCTTGCTCCCTTACTATGAACATCTTCCTCCTTCCCTTTTATCTGTAGACAGGGGCCACTTTCTTCAGGAAGTCTTTGTTATTAGCTAAGGGAAAGACAGTAATAACTTAGAAAATTGTTGAGTGACAGAACCCAAGAATCTTGTTCTAAAATGCCTAAAATGCCTGCACAACTTCTCAATCTAACTCTCCTCTGATCAGCACCTCTTCCTCTTTTAACTTACCTCTTGATGGGGTGGAAGCATTGGAGGTGTGGGATAGGTACCTGACTGGTTTAGAGAAAATGAGAGTAAATGGAATGAGGTGTAAGTTAGCCAGGAAACTATTTAACAAAGAAACACTTCTCTTCAGCAGCTGGAGGGAGAAGGAAAGGGAAGATGCATTTATTAACCACTTACTTTGTGCAGGCTCTGTCCAAAGCTCAAATATCATCTCATTTGACTGTCATAACAATCTCGATGGGTAGATGTTATTATCATCCTTTTATAGATGAGGAAACTAAGGCAGATGGAGGTTAGGGTCCCAGCTAGTAAGTATCTGAATCTGGACCCTAGGTCTAGCACTTTAGCCAGTGGAACACCTGGTTGCCTGTGGGAAGGAGCTGTGGCTAGAGATGGGGACAGTTTACAAAAGTCCAAGAAAAATTTAAGCTAAAGGGTAATTTTGAATGAACCTTGAATGCAGGTGTAAGATGCCATAATCATAAGGAAAACTTTGAGACCCTCAGGATCATCTTTTTCAGGCAACTAGTTCCTTTATCTACTTTCAATTGAGTCTGGATACAGAATGGCCTGATGCTGGAACCCAGGTCAATGCTATTCAAATGTGACTCAGGGCCAATGTCATAGTTGGCTTATACCAGAGCCCCTGTCCCCCTTCTACCTTATCTCATGGTAATAACAAGCATTACTTAATTCAAACAAAAATCTCCCCAGTAAGCCTTAGGGCCAGAGTTGGAGGTGGAAACCTAGGGATCAAGATGGTAACATCCACCCTAATTCAGGTGCTAAGACAGAAGGATTTGGCCTTTGTGAAACCTCTCAAAGACACATTACTTGTCCAATTATTTCTCTATTTGTCTGTGGAGAGTAGGATTATCCATAAGAGCAAGAAATGGATTTGTAGTAAACCAAGTAAACAACCAAAATCATTTATGTATTCACAAAATAACATTTCTTTAAAAGAGAACCAGGCAAAGGAAATTCTCTCACTTGTATCAGGTGAGTAGAAGAGAAAAAAATTTTATTTTATTGTGGGTATATTGTATAATGTATCAGGTGTGTTCTCTCTGGACAGGCTCTATAAATGTCTGTTGCTCAATTTATATTGGTTCTGGTTGGGAGGGGGCCATGGAGGGGGGAAAACTGCCCTTACCTAAATAGAACTCTGGAGAGGATGCCCGGATTGGGCCTCATGATGTCCACCACCCTGCTCACCTATGAGCTCACTTGTCCAAGAACTGACCTCTAATGTCAGTGGTCATTGCAAGCCATCAATCACTGTAACAGCCGTCATGTCGGCGGTGTGTTGGGTGGTGAAGGGAGGGATCTACCAGAGAAGGCCAGAGCTTGGGGTGTGGCACTTCCATCCCCATTTCAGGGGCTCCCTCCCACCCTGGCAGCACTGACATTCTCCAAGAAGGCCTTTGATTAAAGAGACAAGTGACTTTGCCCATTCTATTGATCAGAATAAATTACTAGGAACTAATTTATGGGCCTCCCCACAGCTGATGACATGGTGGATTGTGCTCTATTGGTCAGTAAATTGGATTGTCAGGGTAGATTATTGGTTCGTATACAGTTATCTCTCATAGCTATATCAGCTGGTTCAGGTAAAAGAGCTTTCTGGAGACACCAGGGTATCATGGGACTGACATAAGAGCAAGCCAGAAGGAGGGCAGGGGAGATGGGAGAGAAAGAGAGGAAGGGAGAAGGAAAAGAGAAAGCATAAAGGGAGACAGGGGAGAAGGCAGAAAAGGGAGTAAGAAGGAGGAGGAGAAGGAAGGAGAAGAGAAAGAAAAAAGCATAGGGAGGAAAGGGAGAAAGGGGCAAAGACAGAGGAAGGGAGAGAAGACATAGAGAAGGAAAAGGATAAAAAACCCAAGGGAGTGGTGAAGGCAGGGGGAAAGGAAGAAAAAGGGAGGAAATGAGAGAAAAAAGGAAACAAGTGAGAGAGAGAATGAGGTAATCATGAGAGGAAAGGAGGGGAGGAGGGAAGTAGGGGAAGGAGAGAAAAGAAAAGGAGGAGGAAGGAAGGAGGAAAAAAGGAGGGGAGGAGAGGAGAGAGAAAGGAGGTGGGAGGAGAAGGGAGGGGAGGGGAGGCCTCCATGCAGGACGCTGATTAATTAGTGCAGCATCTCAGCATTAAAAGCACATTAGAGTGGAGTTGTCTGAAAAGTGATGGGGAAATGACATCTTGTGCCTCCCCTTGATTCTCCATTGATGGCTTGATGGCTCTGGCAGGGGGGTAGAAGAGCAGGCGGGGAATGGTGGGGGCAGGGGTGGGGAGAAGTGGGAGCCAAGGAGTAAAAATGCAAGGGAAAGGAAAGAAAATCTTTGCTTCCACTTGCAAGCTGAGCCAATCTAATAAAACTGCAGCTGCGCCGGCAGCATAACGGAGCCCCAGGCCCAGCCAGGCCCCGGAGCTGTCACTCGGCTTTGTACATCATCCACAACGATGAGAAGTTCCGGAGCCGGGATTTCTCAGGCGATTTGGCCAGTGATGCATGGGGCAGTAGATCCCAGCTCGCTCTTCCATGCCTCTGCCAGCCCAGCAATAACACAAACTTATTTTTTGCCAGTGTAATGGATATGACTCAGGGAGCCCATCAGGAGTCAACAGGACTGTTAGGCACTGCTGCAATGTCTATGGCTCCTGCCTCTCCTGAGCTGCACAGATCTGCCTGCGGGGCTGGGACCCAAGGAGCACAACTCCCACTTCACAATCCTGCGAGCCCAAAGCATCAGGGAAGGGCCGCAAACTCACACGGAAAGGTCTATGTTAAGTTAAAATGAAGTTAAACTCTTTTTTAGAAATCCATTTAGGGGAAGGAAGCTAGAGATAGAGGAGTGAAAGAAGAGGAAGGAGAGGATGGGGAGGAGAGGGGAGGGGAGAAAAGGGAGCAATGAAGCATCCGTTTCTTTAATGCAGAGATGGAAAGCTCTCTTCTATCTGTCTCTCTTCAGAGGAGGAAGAAGGGGAAGGGAGAGAAGGAAAAGAAAGGGAAGGGAGCAATGAAGCTTCTATTTTTTTAATGCAGAGATGGAAGGCCAGATACGTAGCTAAACAGGACAGCTTTGACAACTATAAGATAATGGGGCTGCTAGATGGTACAGTGGATTGAACACTAGTCGGGGAGTAGGAGGACCTGAGTTCAAATATGCATTCAGATAGTAGCTGGGTAACTATGGTCAAGATGATTGAAGCTGATCACCTTCTCGCTTCAAAAAATAAATAATAAAAAAATTTTAAATTGCAAGTTAATCACATGCTTTAAAAGAAAAACAAGCTGTATGTAACAGTGAGTTGCAGTTTCATCTATAATGAAACTCTCTAATGTATATGGAAATATCCATTTGGAGGGATAATTTTTTAAAAAATCCACTCAATAATAAAAGCTAAAAGGAAAGGGGAGAGGAGAGAGACAGAGAAGAAGAAAGAGGAGGAGGAAGAGGAGAAAAAGAAGAAAGAGGAAAGGAAGAAGAGAAAGAGGAGGAGGAGGAGGAGAATAAAGAAGAAAAAAAGCCATTGGCTCACTTTCTGTCTAAGATTCCTTCCAGCTATAAAAAGTCATAGGTGTTATGCTTGCCAGGTTCACAAATTTCTCCCTTTCCTCAGAGGCTTGATGCAAGAAGGGGAAAAAAGGATGTGTGTGAGATGCAGGGAGAAGTATACATTTGGCACTAAACTGGTCTTGGAGACAAGTAGAAAGCAAATGTTCAAAATTCCTGCTTAACAATCTCTCCTGGGCTGGTTATCCTATTCCCCAAAGCTTAGGAATCATGTTAAGGGATGAACCTTTTGGCATTTTTTATCTTATCCTACTTTTTGATCTTTAAAACTAATCCATGGAAATATGTTCCTTGTGGAACTGTGACCTGATCCAGCCATTCTGATGAGCAGTTTGGAACTATGCTCAGAAAGTTATCAAACTCTGCATACCCTTTGATCCAGCAGTGTTAGTCCTAGGCTTATATCCCAAAGAGATCTTAAAGAAGGGAAAGGGACCTGTATGTGCAAGAATGTTTGTGGTAGCCCTGTTTGTAGTGGCTAGAAGCTGGAAACTAAGTGGATGCCCATCAATTGGAGAATGGCTGAATAAATTATTATGAATGTTATGGAATATTATTGTTCTATAAGAAATGACCAGCAGGATGATTTCAGAAAGGCCTGGAGAGACTTATATGAACTGATGCTGAGTGAAATGAGCAAAACCAGGAGATCATTATACATGGCAACAACAAAACTATATGATGATCAATTCTGATGGACTTCACTCTTTTCAACAATGAGATTATTCAGACCAATTCCAGTGATCTTGAGATGAAGAGAGCCATCTATACCCAGAGGGAGGACTGTGGGAATTGAATATGGAACATTACATAGTATTTTCACTCTTTTTGTTGTTGTTGGCTTGCATCTTATTTTGCTTCACTTGTTCTCTTGTGCAGCACGATAATTGTATAAATATATATGCATATATTGGATTTAATATATATTTCTACCATGTTTAACATATATTGGACTACTTGTCATCTAGGAGAGGGTGTGGGGGAAGGAAGAGGGTAAATTGGAACACAGGAGTTTGTAAGGGCGAATGTTGAAGAACTGTCCACACATATGTTTTGAAAAATAAAACACTTTAATTAAAAAAAAAAAAGAAATATGTACTTGCCAAGACTGCAACAGAGAAGATAAAGCTAGAGCGAGAGAGAGAGTGAGAGAGAGAAGAGAAAGCTGATCCTGCAGATCTAGTGGATGGTGAAGCATTGAGCTTTCCTGGTTTTGATAGGCTACTCATCTAGTCCTGGTGGGAACATATTGTTAGGATTTCCAGAGGAAATGTCAGGATTGCTGGGACCCAGCATGTTTCAAAGGCTTCTGAGTAATAAAAACTCAGCCTTATCAGCAACAGGAGTCTATAAAAGTACAGGTCTCACCTTCTTCTCTCTTCACTGCCACTGGTTCTAAGAGCAAAACTATGAAATGGAGGCATTAAGATTATTTGGTCATTTGGAGACAGAACAGTCCTGTGCCTGAAATCTTCAAACTATGGTCCTTTGACACTTAACCACTTTCAAACAATAGCTTTGAGAACAGAGGAGTTCCCTTTTTTAGCTCTCTGAACATGCTCTGCTCCGATTTCCAAATCCTAGAAAGATAAGAGGTGTATTATGACACTTGCATTCCTTTTCTGGGAATTTCATCTTTCAATCTAGAAATATAAAGATGGAAAAGTTAGCAACAGAGTCCAGAAGTCACTAGAGATGCAAGACTAGAAAATTTATTTTATTTCTTTCTCATAAGGATAAAGCAATATAAGTTCCTCTTATCTGCCTCCTTCACTACTGAGAAAGAATTCAATTTCTGACCTTGGATCTCAATACCAGGAGCAGGGAAGAAGCCTCGGCTCATCCAGGTCTGCAAGTGGGGAAAGTTTTCAGCTCAGAGATAGGAGGTCTACTCAACTGTCTATAAATTAGAGGCTCATTAAGAAAAGGCAAGAAGGCCTTTTGGGGCCTGTGCCTTTCGATTTCTTGTTCAGTTGGTTTATAGCTATTGTTTCTATCTCCTATGTTTATTGCAAAACCAATAAAAATTATCTATGGAAAGCAGGAAACTCATCTTTTGACTTGTGTGTCAGTTTCTGCACTATGTCTACCCTGCCTGATGGAGGCCCTGGCACTTGGGCTCCTCTTCTCTTCCATCTGCCACAAGAGGGTGATGGACAGCACTTCTATCCTGGTCCTAAGTCAAGGTCAGAGTAGGAAAAGGAATTCTGCTGTCCTGCACACAGTAAGAGTTAAGGGGAAATTTGGAGAATGGAATGAGACCTATATCTCTGAGGCTTGTCTCAGAATAAAAACATGTGAGAACATTTCTCAGCTAGATCACTTGCAGTATCTCTCCTTTGGCCCCATGAGTCAGCATGAAGATGGCTTTTTCCTAAATAGGAGCAAAATAAAGCATGGATTCCACATTGGGCTAAGCTTCATATACGATCAAAGAAAGTCCCCAAACAGTGACAGAAGTTAGAAATTGTTCATTGAGTTAGAAGCACCCCTAAATTTACTGAAAAGTAACCAAAGAATCTTTAATGATCACACTGTCAGGTCACAGGATGGTGACTAATGGGCCTCGAGGAGAATGTGTTGGAGAAACACTCCAGGAAATAAATTTGGGTGATTAAATTTCGAGGCAAGTTCATGGAACAGCAACTTGAGACTTAAAATGAGCCATCAAGTTACCAAAGAGAATCAAGTTTTCAATTTAACCGCTGCTCAGGAACCAAGTCTTCAGTCTGTCAATTATTAGGGGATTAGAAGAATACTGCCCCTAAAACTCTGAAGGGCCTTGCCATCTTCCCAGCCCTAACTTTATCCTCCAAAGGCTCAGTAATAAATTGAGGAGATATTGCTGCCTTTATCTAGTTAATGTACAATGTCAACTTTTGAAGTTAGGGGGAAGGGAAAGTGATACCAATGTCTGCTATAATAAAAGCCCTATACTTGCTATCATCCATTTCTAGGATGCTCTTCTTTCTTACCCCCCATCTCTTAGATTCCCAGTTCCATTCAAGGTTCTGTTTAATTACCTTTCACATTAGCTCCTTTCTATTATTCCTTTCCATTATGTATTTGCTGTTCATACCTCTTTGAGGGAATAAGTGGCTTTCCTTTGTCTTTATATGCCCAGTGAGTGGCACAAAGTAGGTATTCAACAGATACTTGTTGTAGAGAGAGCTCTGGCTTTCTGGGTAGAAGAAAGGTAAGAGGTATAGTTGGCAATAAATGTAATATTAAAAACAAAAGATATTAACACAAAAAAATTAATCCTTGTTAAATTGAATGTTCTATCCATCAAGTTATTTCTCCCAAGCAAGGGATGGAGTCATCAACACTCTCTCTGATGATAATCTCCAATCTGTTCTTGTTTGTATAGCTGTCTCCATTTTGTCTCCTCTCATTGGAGTGTAAGCTCTTTCAGAGCAAGGCCCATCTTTTTGTTTTTCTTTGTATCCTCAGCAATTAACACAGTCCCTAGATTATAGCAGGCACTTAATAAATGTTAATTACTAACTAACAAAATGCTATTTTAATTGTAAATCTCCCAAATTAAAAAAATTTTAATGGCTTCCTATCATCTACCAACAAAATAGAAATTCCCCAAAGGCTGGTATTCAAAGCCATTTTTGAAGTAAACCTTAGTACTCTGTACTTTTGGCATAAGACGATCAGAAACAAATTTATTAATTAAATGCTAAAAAATCTCTGCTTAAAGAAAGAAAATTACAACGGGACATAGATCCATCTTGTTTGGGGGGGAAAAAGCTCTCTGACCCAAGTAATTTTCTTTTCACAAAATATAAGATTCAAGAATGGAACAAAAGTCCACAGTTAAAATTAAATAAGGATATCAAGTTTAATTTTATGATTTTTCTCCAAACAGTATTACAGAAATGTTAATGTTAGGGAAATGAACCCTTAAAGATATTATCTTCCTAAGAATCCAAGATCTGGTCCAGTCAATACTAAGGGACACATCTATTTAAAACTCCATTCTAAAATCAAATTGAGCTTTGTTTTTAGTCCTATCATTACCTTAATCAAATTCAGAAAAGAAAGATTCTTTCCTAAGTTGATCAAGTCTCTTTTTAGAAACTGATTAGGCCTTTGATAAACATGTTACAAAATATTTTAGACCAAGACATTTTGGCAATGATAATGAAAGAAAGACAGTTTATATTTCCATTCAGATGAGTCTAAATAACTTCAGATTAAGACAATAGAATAATATTATTTAATATTTTCTTTCTTAAAGAGGGAAGAGGAAAGATTTAATATGTTTGTACAGTTCATGAGCTAATCTAAACTTACCTGCCCAAATTTACCTATTTGGCCCAAGACAATGCTAACAAATTGAAGAGCAGTCTGGAACACCAGGTTTTACAAAGATGAATATTGAAAACTACCTTTGCATGTATTTGGGGAAATAAAATACTATTAAAAAAAAAACAAATTGAGGAGAAGACATAGGTGGTAATTTACTACTATAAAAGATTATATTAATTAAGGCATCCAAGAAGGAATAGCCATCTCACCTATACATACAGCTCTCAAAATGCTGTGCTTGTACGTTGGCATTGCACCAGTTTTTAGACTTCTTCTATGGATTACATCAGGATTACATCCTGAGAATTGCTACTCGGATGAATTTTTGGCTCAATCCAACATGACCTTGGTTTTCCTCTTTCTGACAATATCTTTTTCTTAGCCAAATTTTATCCTCCTTCATCCTTCAATAGTAGAAGGAGATTATGGCTGTTAACTACTTCCATGCAAACACTCCAGTTCAATTTTTGACTCATTCCTCACCTCTCTGCTTGGAATATGCCTTGGAATATGTACTTTCTGAATTCTGCCCCTCTCTCAGAGTCCAGCTCATTGCCACTACCTGCAGACTCCTTGCCTTGACTTCACTTTCTGACCATCTCTCTCCATCCTCATCCCCCTCCCTCCAGCTCTGAAAGAACCTTTCACTTGGTTTTGATGGCGTCCAGGCCTCCTCAGCCCTGTCACTTGTGGAGTCTTCTCCCTATCCCCATGTGCCTTTGCAGTGCCCTCCCACCACCTCCCCCAACCAGGCTTCCCAGAACTCCTTAAGGTGCCTTTCTCCGATAGAATGTAAGCTCCTTGAGGGTAAGGACAGTGCCTTTGTTTTTATTTTTATCTCCAGGTGCTAGGCCAATAACAAACACTTAATACAAGTTCCATCTATCTGTCTATTTATTTACTTCCTCCATGAAACCTTTCCCAAATATTCAAGGCCACAGTAATTTACGCTCCATTCAATTCCCAGAACATCCATTATCTGCTTCAGTTATGGGCCATTTATTACTTAGAAATTGTTAGAAATCAAATAATAACAGCTCTTGCCCATTCCCTGACTATCCGGGAAACACTCCTCGGGAGGGGTTCTGGGAAGGGTTGCTACAAAGTAACCTGATCTGGAACGGGGAGGAAGGCAGGCCCAGTACACTTGGTACTTCCATACTTTCTTGGCATTTTCATGGTCTTCAGCTGGCAGCTGAACTACAATGCACATTTCCACTCATGCTGTCAGGCCTGGAATGGTTTCAACCCAGAAAGAAACAAACCTACTAAAAGAATAAAGACCTACATTCATTTTAAAAAGGACCCAGAGGCGCCCTAAGTTTTCTTCCAACGCAGTCTGTCTCAGGCAAGGAGCCATTAAGAACTTCGGACCTGTTCTGCTTGCTCTGTTTTTCTCCTTAGTCCTTTTGCCGATCACATCATGACAACTTGTGCCTCCCTTTCCCTGAGACTTTCAATACCCTTCCCTGAAGAAAAGAAAAATTGTAATCAGCCTTTGACCTGATTAATAATTAAAACTGCTGAGTTTGGTCTGCCTCCTAACAGCGAGTAGCTCCAAAACCCCCAGCAAACTTTAAAAAATAACCATCCCACTCAAGGGAGAGTGAAAGCTTTTTTTCACTTGACAAACTGACAATTAGCTGCTATTCAAATCCCCTCTAGTCTCAGCATATTGGTTCTCCTTTGAATGTGGCTCTGCATGTGGTGGATTTTTTGGCCTTGAGTTTAGAACTACTGTGCATAAAATCAAAGCCAGGAAACCAGCAGTCAAGAGAAAGGAGGCTATTTGGGGATTAGTGATTTCAGAGTTAGGTTTCTAATACTTGGTGAGTAGTTGGTTAGGAATTTCCTCCAGGAGCATCAGGCAGTAAACACTGTGGGACATGTCCTCACTTTGAACTGGAAAGCTGTGAGTCACCACCCTGGCGGGGGGAACACAAAATAGCATGAAATAACTGAAGCTCAGCAGTGGTGAATGGTAATCTGCCTTTTGTAACCGCTTGGGGCTACATCCAGAGCTCACTGTCTTCAGAGTGCACCGTAAGACCCCAACTTGGGCTAAAAGTTTTCTCTTGACAGAGATGCAGACCTGGGACCCCTATGTTGGGCCAATAGCTTACAGGGAACAAAAGGAGGGAGAGGGTGATTTGAAAATAGAGAAGGAGGACAGGAGCATTCAAACTGCTCATTTCCCCCTATGAAACTCAGACACAAAGCAAATTGGTAACGTGTAATCCAGATTGTATCTCAAAGTCTTGTCTGCTTTCCAGGCATATATTAAACCCTCCAACTCTTCTGGGGGGCCAAGTGCAAAACCAGACAGTTTCTTATTGACCTGGATGAGAAAAACGGAAGCATTTGCAGAGGGATTAAACCTGCTAGACCAAGCTTGTCACACCTTTGCAACATCAAGAATGATTGGGTAAATGACTTATAAATGTTTTGTATAATTGCACAAATTACTGCAAAAGTTCCTCAAATGTTAGTCAGAAAAGAATCTATCCTGATGCCTGAGCATCTCCCATTTGGAAAGGTTAGCTCAGGTGTGCAAAATAATGTTTTCACAGCTTTGATTAATACATAATTTCCAAGTCTCTAAAAAGTATTTTATGGGAAAGCATCCGAAGTGAGGAGACATAGAGAGAGGGGAATTGTACGGCAGAAAGCCCTCCCCTTCTCCATATTGGTATTGAGAAAGGCATTTCAGACAAAGGAAGGTCTAGCACTATCTGCATCATGTTTATGATATTCTGAGAGTGATGCTGCAAATTCTACAAAGTTTTTTGAAAATGCAAGTGCTATTTCTGCACTTGCAAGTACTTTTGTAAGAGGGAAATAAGTCATAGACCTCTGGTCCAGCAGTGGGTGGCCTAGATAGGCTAAAGAAGAAGGGAGAGAATGATCTCAAGAGTTAGGAATATGGGGAAATGACCAAAAGGAAAAAGCTGGGTGTAGAGCAGATCAATTTGTATCAGAAGAGAAGCATTAGGGGAAATGACTGGTGTAATTCAAGATGGTGGATTTGTATTTAGAAGGACAGATTTGTTAGATTAGCTAAGAATAATCTAAAGGTCAAAATGACAAGCAGACTTCTGCTACAAGTCAAGTAGAGAGAAGACAGCATTTTCTTGAGTTCAGGGACATTAGGATCACGGTGAAGGAAAGCCCTCAGTGTCCATGAATTTTTGCCTACATTATAAAATATGTATTGACTATATAATATGTATAAAAATTATATTACCTATATAATATCAGAACTATAGTTCCAAAAAAAATGAGACCAGGAGGTGGAGCTAAAGGAAAAAATTCAATTCAAGATAAGATAACAAGGGATTAGTGAGCTTTAGGAAGTGTTCTGCTCAGATTGTTAAATGTGATTTTTAAACCAGATCCTACAGAGGCCATGGTGCTAGAAATTATTGAAAGCATTTTAAATCTGTTTAATTTGAATGCTGACTACACTTCACAGAGAATCTCCTAAACATTAATTTGTAACAAAATCCTATTTGAAACTGCAATGAAAAAATTGAATTTGATCACTGCTATGCTTCCTTCCAAAAACAACAACAAAAAAAAACAAAACAAAACCCCAGATCTCTTAAAACCCTAATATTGTGATAAAGTTTGATTCTGAACCAACTTTTGTGGGTAGGAAGAAAGAGGGATCAGCTAAAACAGGAGTTGGCATGTGGCCAAACCCCAGAGTGCAGTCTTGGAGGACTGAACCCACAGTTTATTATCCTTGCATGCTGATAATAAAAATCTAAAGAACTAAGAGATAAAAATGGGACTACAATAGTAGCTGTTCCTTTGTTCTGTCAAATTCTGATCCAAAAGGGTTTTTCTCTTTGAAATTAAAATGGAGTTGATAAAATAAAAGCAATTCTTATTTTAACAATGTGCCTATATTATTTTGTGGATAGTCGTTGGACAAGACAAGTTAGAAAGGCAGGAACTAGAATGTGGACAAAATCAGCAGACTGAGACAGCTAGAGCTCAAGATAAAGATGTTAGCCAGTTCAATTTTTATTAAAAAACAAAAAGTTCATACGGTTACTATAAGGCCTGAAAGTATAATAAAAGCCATATTTTGATATTAGTCTAAATTAGAGGCCACTAGGTGTCTCAATGGATACAGCATTGAGCCTGGAGACAGGAAGACCCAAATAAACAGCAAAAATCTAAATAAAATTCAGAGTCTTAATAGGCAGTCTGAAATTACTAAGCAGCGATCCAAGAGACATAGGCAGAAGTGTGGTCAAAGTATAAAAACTAGGGTCAATGTTCTGACGTCCAAGTAAGGTAGAAAGGGAAACATGAAGAAAGTATACAGATAAGGATCAATGTTCAGAGGTCAAAGCCAGACAAGATGAGAGTTCAAAGATCTTAGCACAGATCAAATCAATTCAGCAACCATATATTTCTGGTACTATGTAAAGCCAACTAAACCCTCATCTTTCTCCAGAGCTCCAATCCTGCACATGCCTTCTAGACATTGCCACTAGGATGTTTCATTATTCCATCTTTTTTGGTCTAGGTCTGACTCTTTGGGAACCCATATGAAGTTTTGTTTTTGTTTTTTGCAAAAGATACTAGAATAGTTTGCCATTTCCTTCTCCAACTCATTTAACAAATGAAGAAACTGAGGCAAACAGGTTTAAATGACTTGCCTAGAGTCACACAGCTAATAAATGGCTGAAACCAGATTTGAACTCAACAAAAATAAGAATTCCTGACTCCAGGCTAATACCTAGTTACTCCTGAATGTCCTATTACTCTCTCATAATTAACATACCCAAAACATTACTCACATATTTTTGCCATTTCTTTTCCTAAGATCCCTTTTTTTTTTTTTTTTGCTTAGCATCCCATCAGAGTTTGCCATCTTGAAGTCATTCTTTGCACTTTTCTCTCCTTCATATTTGATATCCAATTCACTTTTAAAGTTTTGTCTCCTTCTCTCCAGTTACATTCTAGATCAGCTTCTCCCGTAATTGGTCTCTCTACTTCTAGTCTCTCTCTTCTTTGAGCCATTTTCTATACAACTAACAAAATAATATTCTATAATACAGGTGTGACCATATCAGTCCCTTGCTTAGGAAGCTTCTGTGGTTCCCTATTGCTTCTAGATTAAATTCCATAGTCTGTTGTTTGACATTTAAAACAAAACTTTCTAGAAATCTTGTATTATACTTCCTCATACCTTCTCCATTACAAACTATCAAACTTGCTGTTACCTGTATACAGTATTCTATCTCCAGCTACCTCTTTGCTTAAAACTGTTTCATATGCCCACAATGCATAGAGCTCCCTTTTTATGTTTAAAAAATGGAATTTTGAAATTTAGATCAAAACTCCCAAAAACATCATAATCAAAATCCAGAGATTTTATATTAAATTAAAAATATTATAAGTAACTGAAAAAAAAAGAGCTCAAGTACCAAGAAACCAGTCAGAATTATTTAAGACTTGGCAGCTGCTACAGGATCTTGGCAATTTTTTTGTGCTATTTTGGACTGGATGGAAGAATTTATAGCAAATTTCCTTTGCTTTTCTTTTTAAGGTCTATACGATCCAAAAGAGGTGTTTTCCTGAAATTTTCAAAAGTTTGCAAAAGTTGAAATGAACTTTCTCTAAGACAAAGATAGCAGTCCCTAGTAACTAATCTACATAAGATTCCCAAAGAAGTCTAAGAGGTGAAACTAACTGAATTGAATATATTCATCTTAAAGCAATATGGAGACTGACTGAGTGAAGATCTTTTTTTGGACTGAGGAAGAATTTGTAGAATAGGTAGAGAATGACTTCTTCCATTTCTTCCTTAAAGATTAAAAGCCATCTCAAAAATTGAGAATCATTCTTTAATTTATAAATCGTCAAAGGATATGAATAGACAGTTTTCCAAGGAAGAAAGTCAAGCCATTAATAGACATAATTCGAAGAATGTAAATTAAAGCAATTCTGAGGTACCACAGGAAAGGGTCAAGGGGGACTCCAAAAAGGTTGGAGTTCTAGACCAGCAGTCCTGAAGTGTCTCAAGAGAATTTACAAATTTGGACCCATCTCCAAGTCAAGGGGCAAAGCTAATTATAATTGTAATGCTAATAAAGCAGGTTAAGTTCCAAAGGAATTCAGCAAAGAACCAGAGGCAAAAAAATAAATTTACAGGAAAAAGTTAGAGAAACCAGGTATTTCATGTCATACCAGTGATATACTAATTTTATAGCTTAGAGATGGAGTTGAGGAGTGGTCTGGTTCTGATTTTGTGCCCAAGCGCAGTGCCCATAATTTTCTGTATAGATCTCACACAAGTAGAGGTAAGAAAGAGGAAGAAGTGTGTGTTTCTAGACCTGAAACATCACTAAGTCAAGTGGCAGACACTCAATTTTGTTCTGCCCCTGAGTCAACTTTAAGCACCTCATTGTTGCTGCTCATTGGACTCAGAAACTCTGTTATCACTGACCAACTGACTGTTATCTGACAGCTAATAGTATTTGTAGCCATAAGATCCTGGTCATATAGAGTAAACTGGGGCAGGATAACCTAGAGGAAGAAATATATCATTTTCAACTACATCTCTCACAAGGCCAGATAGCCTTAGGGTTATTGCTACATCTTTCCTAGAAACTGCACTAACTATATCACCACTTCACACCAGCCAGTTTGGCAAAAGGTGACAAACAAGGAAAATGACAAATGCTGGAAGGTCTGGGGGAAAACAGGTACATTAATGCTCTGTTGATGGAACCATTCTGGAAAGCAATTTAGAACCATGTCCCAAAGGTACTTTACTGTATATACTCTTTGAGCTAGGAATACTACTACTAGGTCTATAACCCAAAGATATACATACATACATATATAGATACACACCCCCCCACCTCCAGATCCCCTATATATATATATATATATATATATATATATATGTATATATATATATATATAAATGAAAAGGATTCATATGTACAAAAATACTTATAGCATCTCTTTTTGAAGTAGAAAAGAATTAGAAATTGAAGGGGCACCAATCACTTAGAGAAAGGCTATTGTGCTATAAAAATGAAGGACATAGTTTTAGAAAGACCTGAGAAAACTTGTATGAACTGAGAAAAAGTGAAGTGAATAGAACCAGGAGAATATTTTATACAATAACAATAATATTGTGAAAACAAACAGCTCTAGAAGTGAGTAGAATTAAGAGAAAATGTTCACAGCAACAAGAAGATTATGTGATGATCAATTCTGAGGGACTTGGCTCTTTTCAACAATGAAGTGCTTCAGGCCAGTTCCAATGATCTTGTGATGGAGAGAGCCATTTGCACCCAGAGAGAGGATAGTGAGGACTGAGTGTGGATCACAACATAGTATTTTCCCCTTTTTGTTGTTTCTTGCTTGCATTTTATTTTCTTTCTCATTTTATCCCTTTTTGATCTGATTTTTTCTTGTGCAGTGTGATGACTGTGGAAATATCTATAAAAGAATTGTAAATGTTTAACATATATTGGATTATTTGCTGTCTAGGGGAGGAGATGGAGGAAGGGAGAGAGAAAAATTTGGAATACAAGGCTTTGCAAGGGTGAATGTTGAAAACTATTTGCATATATTTTGAAAATAAAAAGCTATTATAAAAAGTAAATAAAAATTAATTTTTAAAAAGTAAACACACAACTTTAAAAGACTTAGGCACTCAAATCAACACAATGGAACCAACTATAGTTCCAAAAGACTCATCATGAAATATGTTATCCATCTCCAGATAACATACATACATACACACCAGATGGTGATAAACTCAGAGTGTGGGTTGAAACTTTTTTGGGGGAAGAGTTAGTAATATGGATAAAATGAGAATTTTTATATGTATTTATATGTATTTGGAGTGGTTTTGCTTTTCTTATTTTTCTTACTTTTTCACAGGTAAAGAAGGGAGAGGGAGGATTCAGGAATAAAACTGAATTTTAAAATTTGCTGAGTTTCTGAGAAAATCAAAGAGAAAAGAAAAAGGGAAGAACTTCTGTTGATCCTAAGCTAAAGGTTGCTGCTGAAAGAGACCTGCATTTCATCATTCCTGATGTACCATCAGTATGGCATTATCAAGTTATACTAATGGCCAAAAGTGGGAAGAAATTGTAGTTTCCACTAAAGAGTAAGACAAACAGATTGAACCATCCTGTAGTGACACTATCCTCTGGAAAAAATCCAGTGATTGAGCAACTTACCTTAGTGGCAGTATTATTACATTTTCTAATGGCAGCTGTCCTGTCCAGTAGCAGTGTTTAGACAAAAAAAAAAAAAAAAAATATCTATTTAGCTTCCCTTGCTTTGAAAGTCTCCCATTTCTGTTCCTTTTCAGTCTTGCCTTGCTTACTTGCCTGTACTCCTTGCTCAAAATGTTCTACACTAAGTTTAAACTAGAGTTCTCCCTTTAAATCTTATTGACTTGAAGAAACAGGACTCTTAAGTGACCCCAAATACAATGTCTCTATAGATCACATTAACTTTCCCCTCTGATTTCCATATCTACTAGTATTCCAGAGCTACTTTTTTCTATTCTTAGACAGGAATAAACTTAATTTGAAGTTTCTAGTTCACCCTCCTGGCGTTTTGCCCCTTTTGGAACTTCTTCCACAGCCCCCACACAGATATAGGCTGGTAGATTCTTCAATACCTTTCTTTCAGTGTTTCCTGCCCAGTGATTTCTGGTCCAAAATAATTCAATGTTTATAAATCTCCTTCATTAATGTGGGATAGATAAAATACAGCCAAAAGGGGTGGATACCGCAGCACAATGCCAGGCCCCTTCCTCTGAGTGGAAAGGAAAGAAGATACTCTCAGAATCTCCCAGGCAAAGGTTTGGTAAATTGACTGTCTCAAACAGTTATCCAAATCTGCATTGTTCTGAAATACATAAGACAACAAAGCAAGGACCTTGATCCCTATTGGGGATTTAGAGAACTACTTCCCAGTTAAGAAAAGATTTTTTAAATTGTGTGTTTTCATTATAACTCCATCTCCATTTATTGATCAAAGGATTTCTTGCCTCACTTAACTCTATAATCTGTTGCTCAGATTAAGAAAATGTGAAAACTATTGTTTGGTGGCCCATCTTAAAGTGACATTTTGGAAGCTGGATGATTCAAATGCTTTAATCCAAGGAAAGCAATTAATTGATCATTCAGAATGAGTTTTTACCCGTAGGCTGTTTTTCTGTGTAGAACACACTTTGAGAAGGTTTGGATTTAATAAGAGTTTTTTATTTGTGTGTTTTGTTTTTTGGTGGGTTGTTGTTTTTTTTTTTGTTTGTTTGTTTTTTTTGCATATTTCTTTATAGCATTATGTATGTATCTGGAAGGGTCCTGTCTTCCTAAAGAAATGAGACAATATTCCTACTGTTAGCCACTTCCATCCTCCATTCCCCTTCTTCCCACAAACATTACTCTGTGCTACTCCAATTAAGTAAATGACTCTGATGCCCAAAGGCCTCTATTTTTTGTCCTCTATTTTTCTATGAACCTTCCACCCTCTAGTACAGAATTGAGTCTGCATTAGGTACTCTGTAAATATTTATTGAATTAACTGATAAATTAACTTTCTTCCCTGTTGCTTCCCCTCTCCTCATTTTACCTTTTGGTCAGTTTAATGCTCATTAATTGCCTCAATCATGAAAGGGGGAGAGAAGGTGAATTGAAGGTCAGTCAGTAAAATAAAATCCAAAGGTCTGTTTAAATTGTTTTGTACTACTGGAATTTTATTTCATAAAATATTGCTCAGGTAAATGAGTATTCAGCTCCAATTAGGAAATCTTCCCGATACAGAGATGTGGGTTTCAGCAATTATTTGTTCTAATAAGATTTGATTTTTTCTTTTAAGAAGTTTTTATAAAAAGTTCAGTTCACTGATACATTTGTTCAGGATTTGTTATTTTATGCCTATTTTGTAGCTAGTCCTGCTTCAGGCGCTGTAAAGGCTTACACATAAAGAATGTGTAAAAATACACATAAAGAAGTTTCTGCTTTCATGAGATTTATAATCTAATAAATTAAAGTTGTATTCAAAAATATATTATGAAATAGAATACAAGTATACAAGAAGTATTTGAAATTATCTAGACATAAGAAAGTGATAGAAAAAGATGTTAATGTTTGCAAGTTAAACTTAAAAGTATGTTGAGCTTATATTTTGTTGTTGCTGTTGTTGTTGTGGGCCTAGAGAAGGGAGGATGGAACCAGGAAGGGCTTATGAAGGGGATGTGGGTAGAGAGCATCCTAGAATATGGAAAGGCATTTAAAAAATGAACATTTGGTTAAAACTTGGAAATATGTCAAAAGTACTTGTGAAACTTTGTTACATTATATAATTTTTATTCAAAGACACAAGGCAGAAAAAGATAGGACAATTTTGGGGAACGGGAAATGGTCAAAACTTGTCAAGTGACAAGATGCTTTTGTGACTATAAATGGTCTGGGCTCTTAAGAAGCAAGCAGCCTAAGCCAAAACAAAAAGATAAACTTCATAAGCCCTGAAAGATTTATAATAGCCTTTTTTTTACCCTAGCAAATGATTGGAAACAAAGTAGAATATCTCAATTAGGGAATGGTTAAATAAAATGTATAATCACTGTACTGGAAGAAATGATGAATATAAAAAATGCAGAGAAGAATGGAAAACTATTAAACTGATATAAAATGAAGTAAATAGAACCAGGAAACAGTATAGACTGACTACAACAAGGAAACAGAAAAAACAAGACAATCATAACTGAATGCTACAAAATTAAAATGATCAAGCTTGATTTCAAAGAAGAACTTTGAGAAAATATCTCCCTATTGCAGCTTCTTTGCCAGAGTTCGGAAGCAGAAACTTGGGTTGTAGTATTACACATAAAATCAGACTTTTCAATTTATTGATTTGCCAAACTTTTCCTTCTTTTTTCTTCTTTGTTTTAAAAATGACTCCCTGAGAGAGGGAGAAGTATATTGGCAAATCTATGTGATATCAAAAACTTAAACGATGCTAATGAACATAAAAAAGAAGTAGGCATCCTGATATAATTATTATATAGCTAGACCTGGAAATCAGGAAGCCTGGGTTTAAAATTCTACCAGATATTTTCTATTTGTGTAACCACTGGCAAATCACTTGCCTTTCTGAACTTCAGCTTTCTATAAAATGGAGACAATATAAATTTTACCTACCTCATAGATTTGTTTCAAATTTTAGAATGCTACATGTCAGTTATTATAATTGTACAGAAATAAAGATCCATTTAAATATCAGTATTATGTTGAGTTATTTAGCTTTTGCACATGTAACACAGAAGTCTTGGAAAAATTAAAAATGATTGTCAAACAGAAGGTAATGAAAAGGTTGTGATGGGTATGAACAGATAGCAACACATAACAAATAAAAAACTCTGAAGAAAAAGAGTAAAAGATGTCACTGAGAAATAAATGGTAGAAAAACAAAAAGATAGGTTGACTGCATGATAGATGACAGAGAAGACAAGCATCAGAGTACACCATTGATATCTTTACCAAGTCCAAAGGCCTCCAGCATGGGGGTAGATCCTCCATGGTGAATTTATGGAAGGACACCTACAAAAATCAAAACATGGATGGAAATCTTAATCATTAGAAATAATATCCATATCAAAAAGACATACTTTTATAATATTTTAGAACTAAAGATAATGCAAAAAGAATTCACATTTCCTTCATTTTTAGGAGAAACAGGCCCAGAAACATGAAATAATTTGCCAACAACACAACTAGCAAGTAATAGAGCCAAACCTAAGCTCTTTTTATCTGAATTTTGTACTTTTTCTCATTGTTCCATTATGGTTCTTCATTCTAAGGCTTTCCCCCTTGCAGTTCAAAACAAAAACAGGCAACTTTTTTAAATTAAAAAATTAATTAAATTTAATTTAGTGATATTTAAATTTGTTAATTATAATTTATTAAGATATTAGATAATTATGTATAATATAATTGTGTATCATATAATTTATTGATTAATTTATGGATCAATACTAATTTTAATTGGTAAAAATTAATTAAATTTCAAAACTTATGCACAGATAATTTTTCAACATTGACCTTTGTGTAGCCTTGTGTTCCAAATTTTCTCCTCCTTCCTCCTACTCACTCACTCGCCTAGATGGCAAGCAATCCAATATATGTTATACATATTAAAATATATATTAAATCCACTATATGTAAATACAATTATCCTGCTACACAAGAAAAATCAGATTAAAAAGGAAAGAAAACGAATAAGAAAACAAAATGTAAGTGAGCCACAACAACAAGAGTTAAAATATGTTGTGATCCACATTCAGTTCCTACTTTCCTCTCTCTGGGTGTAGTTGCTCTCTTCATCACAAGATCATTGGAACTGGTCTCAATTATCTCATTGCTGGAAAGAGTCACGCCCATCAGAATTGATCATGGTATAATAGTGCGCAATGATCTCCTGGTTCTGTTTATTTCACTTAGCAAAACAGGACACTTAAAAAATGCTCAGAACAGGCACAGTCTCTAGACAAAGCTAAGGGTCCTCTGCTTCCTCTCTACTCAGGAGAATAATTCTGCTTCTCAATATGCCAATATTTTTATAAGAATTCATCATTCTCTCAATGGGAACAAGAATTCCAGGTCCTCTAGAAGTTAAAATATGTCCCCAAACATTATTTTGGGTAGATATTTTACATGAAGATGCTTATAGCTTACAGGACATATGGAACACATGAAGACATTTCAGCCAGGTAAAAACTAACTATATTGCTAAAATTTATTTTAAAATATAATAGGGAGAAAACCAGCTCGTTCAGGTTTCATATGCTCAGACTTCTGGGTTAGCATGTTGTCAATAGAAACATATGTAAGACAATTCTAATAATAAGCTAATCCCTGTCAAAATTATTGGTTGTCCCAAGTAATTAACACATGACTCTACCCTCAAATCTCCAAAGCTCAGGTTAAAGGGAGAGGCCAGGCAAGATGACCAGGCCAAAGATGCCACATCCTCCAATTTCTGACTCCCCTTCCTCCAGGTAACTCTGCCTTTCTGCAGAAACCAGAATGCAGGATGAAAACCCCTCGGTCAACTCCATCAGATCCCTTGTCTGGTTTCCTTGCGTTTTATCCGATGGCTTTTAGAGACCTTTCTCCTTTCTTCTAAGGTTGTTTAATGACTGAGTCAAGATAGAGATTAGAGAGTATTTTAAAATTTATTTAAAAGGGAGAGATTTACTGGGACCCAATGGATCCGTGGTTTGGTCCGGGGGCTGAATGAGACTCTCGTCTCCAAGAATCCAATAAACATGTGAGTTCTCAATGACACACAGACACATGGCCCAGACTCAGGGGGCAGAGTGAGGCAGTCAGGGTGCTGAGAGCAGGCCTCTGACAGGGCGCGGTGAGCCTCCGGAGATGAGGATGGCCTAATGGGAGGAGGCACCCAGACTTGGGGAGCGGCATCTTGATAAGACTGAGTCTGATATTCTGAGAGGTTGGGATGGGGAGAGGCACTCTGATATTCTAAAATATAAGATCTTTTATCCTTATCCAATATTCTGATAAAGAGGAAGGGGAGGTTTTGTAGGACTGAGAAGCAAGAAACTGAGTCAGGATAATTAGAGAAACTGAGAACTGTGGCATAACAGTTGTTCAGTCATTTCCAACTCTTCAACCTCATTTAGGGTTTCCTTCGCAAAGATACTGGAGTGGTTGGCCATTTCCTTCTCTGGCTCATTTTACAGATGGGAAAATTGAGGCAGACATGGTAAGTGATTTGCCCAGGGGCACACAGCTAGCAGGGGATGATAAATCTTCCCGAACCCTGGTGGCCATTCCTTCCTCTTTATTTATATGGATAATTTAAACCCCAGTCGTTCCTTCCTTAAATGATCAAAATTAAAATGAGTTCAATTTCTGACTAAACTGGCAGGAACCCACTTGGAGCTTCAAGCTTTTCTTTGTGTCCTCAGCACCAAACAGCCCCAGAGAGGCGCTAAATAATTAATAAGATTCAGAGACTGGTCTTCCTTGCCCCAAGCATGAGATTCTACTTTCTCAATTCCAATTCTTTCCCTCTTTTAATTATTTCCTAATTATCCTGTATATAACATATTGCATACACACACATGTGTTTGCATGTTGCCTCTTCCATTCAACTGTAAACTCTTAGAGGGCAGGGATTGCCATTTGTTTCTCTATGTACCCTTATTGTTCAACTCAGTGTCAGGTACATAGTAAGAGCTTAAGGAATGCATAGCAGCTAGGCGGCTCACTGAGCTTAGAAAGAGGAAGTCTCATCGTTCTGAGTTCAAATCTAACCTCTGACATGCTGTGTGACCCTGGGCAAGTCACTTCACCGTTTGCCTCAGTTTCATCTGTCAAATAAACTGGAGAAGAAACTGTCAAATCACTTCAGTATCTCAGTCAAGAAAACCTTCAAATGCAGCCAGGAAGAGTCGGACAGGACTGAAAGGAACGAACAATGAATGTTTAATGGTGGTTGGCTGCCGGCTGCCGGAGTTGCCCGGCTGGGGACTGGGCCTTCACAGAACTGGGAACTGCTGTTGTTATGGCCGCTGTAATTTCCGGTCTACCGCAATCGCCGACAACTAGCAGAGTTTAATCTCTCGGGACTGGGCTGGGCTAGTGAAACGCTCCAGATAAGCATAATCATTTTGGGGTTTGGAATTTTTTTGCCCCCAGCCCGTCTTAAAAATAATGGGGGGGAAGGGGAGCTGGGGGGGGGGGGGAAGAATTGTAGCCTGCGCATGCGTCTAGACCGTCTTGCACGGCAGCCAATCAAGCCAATCAACACACCAATCCCGACGGCAAAGCCCGCCCCCTTCTGGTGGCTTGGTTTCTTCCCGCCAGCCCCCGCACCACTCCCTAGTAGATAACCGTAGTTAAGAGAGAAGGGGCGTGAAAGTCCCTCCGCAACCGCCCCAACAGCCCAGTGGCCACCCCGCGGCACGACTGCGCCCTGAAACGGACCCCCAGCGCAGCTGAGGGGACATGAAGCTGGGCGGCGAACCTACTCGGCCCTCCCCCAACTCTTCCCCAGCCCGAGTGCGGCGCTGCCTCCTGAGGCCCAATGCGGCCCAGCCTGGTTCGGGGAGGTGCGAGGAGAACCGCGGTGACAGGTACGGGGGGAGGAAAGGAGGGGGACAGCCGTGGGCCCAGGGCCTAGGGACTGACTGAGATCGAGGCGCTTTTTCCCATTTTGCTGCCGACCCCCGGGAACAAAACGGCTTCTCCGTCGCTTGAGCATCCTGGGATTTAGAGCTGGCCGTTAAAGAGATAGCTTTTAGAATGGAAAGACCCTGGGAGGTCAAGAGGAGCTTCTGGGGTCGTACGTGTGTGTGCGTGCGCGTGTTTGTGTGCACTGCACATTAATGGGCTCAGATGAACCAGGGATATTTTATGTATATGCAACAGGAGGACCCCGACTCGCTGGATGAGGTCGTTGTCCACACTTCCTTACAGATAGAATTGTTTACACTTTTTCTCCGAGTGTGTATGTGTGCGTGTAAAATTTCTCAGATATGTTGATGTGTGCTTTCTTTCCACCCTAGTTACTTTCTGTTTTGTTATTTGCATTTCTAAAAATGTCTTAGAATAGAATTGTGTTTTCCTTCCTGTATCATGTAGCATTTCTTCCTCTCCATCAATTTGCTCCCAGGGCATCTTTGTACACTTCTTTTTAAAAATAATTTTTTGACCTGTTTTCTGAATTGAGAAATTTATTTTCCCTAAGTTTTCTCCACCATCAGTGTTACGGGTCTGCTCACCACTTTCTTTTGGGCTTTACTACCTTTTGTTTTTACTAGATTTTTTTCTTATATGTGTGCTTATATAAATCCTCTCAAACCACTCTTGCTTCGGATTTTAGTGTTTTTAATTTAGCTTTGAGCTAATCTGCTACTCCAGGAGTTTTGTATTTTGTTGTTGTTGTTGTTGTTTTGTTTTTGATTTTTTTTTTTTTTTTTTTTTGGTCGAGGCAATTGGGCCTAAGTGACTTGCCCAGCTTTTGTATTTTTAAAATACGAAAATGTTAAGCCCTTCTTTCAAATGTTAAAATAGGTAAAGCTAATTAGAAATGTACATTAAGCTGCTCTAAAATCCTTTCCCCCACCACTCCCATCTTTACCATGAAGTTAGTGTTAGGGGAGCTGTGGGAATACCGTTGCTAATGTGAATTAGGCCAATAACTGTCATGTAATATTATTTGAAATTTTGGAAGAAAAAAATCCCTATTAAAAACTTCATAAACCTTGACTCGACCATTTTTCTGTTGAGCATCAGTCCCAAAGAGGTTAGACAAAAAGGTACTACTAAATGACTAAAGTGTATAAACCATGGGAAAGGATGAATAGGAAGAATCCAGAGAAACATGATAAAATTTGTATGAATTGATGCTGGGAGTTGTATGGGAGAGCAGTCAACTCAATGACTACTCCAAAGTAAAGTATTTGCAGTAACCTCCATAAAGAGGTGAAGTGCAAAATGCATAACCTGCTTCTGTAGTAGTTTAGTCATTTTTGTTTAAATATTTTTACAAAGGAAAATTAGGTTGATAAAATTTAGAAATGACTGATGTTTTTAAAAAAAGGCTTCCAGTAAAACTTTTTAACAAAAATAGAATAAATAATTAAAATTTAAGATTAAATTCCTTCTTGTTTATAGCATAAAATATTTAAATGGTTTGCTAAAAATTTGTGTGTGTAATGATTTTCAAGTAGATTGCTAGATAGCACTTTAATTTTAATTGCTATGGACTTTTTCAGCATGATATAGTTTTCTTGCTTATTCCTTTTTATTTTTTGAAATTTTTTTTTGTTTGTCTGAAAACATGACAACTCCTTTTTTAGATTTGCTTGAAATATAGTAAAAAAAAAAATCTTTACAGTTTTATCATGTGTATGTCTTTAAGTTTTTCTTGTAAGCATTGTTTGGTTCTTATCCAATCTGTTATTCTTGTTTGTTTTATTGGATTGTTTAATCCAGTCACATTTAAAGGTATAAGAGTTAAATTTATATTTTCCTTTGTCAGTTTCCAATTTTTTTTTGAAGTCCTGATTCCCCCTCTCCCCCCTTCCCTTTCATCAGTCTCTAAAATTTTTAAAGTTATGATCATCCTGCAGTCCTCCCCTTCCTGGCCCTCTTTTCACTGGCTATCTTTTTATCCCTGATTCTCTCTTCTTGCTTGTTATCCCATTTCTTTTGTCGGATTTCTTCTTTCCCTCTTTTATCTAGTCATGTTTCTTCCTCCTTTTTTCCTTCTCCATTAGTCAAATGAATTCCTTCTCTCTCCTTACCTTCAGCTAATCCTATTCATTAGTTTTAAAAATTCAACATTCCCCATTGCAGAACTTTGTGTTCCAGATTCTTCTCCCTCCTCCCTAAAGATAGTTTTTTAATGTTACTGTTCTTTGCTTTTTTTTTTCATTTTTCTTTTTTGTATTTATATTGGGAATATAAATATAAATTTTAAAATTCCTCCCTTTCCAAAAAAGAATTTCTTTTTCTTCATTATCCATCTTCTGTATACTCTATATCCTTATAGTTTTCATACGATTAAAACTTCCCTAGGCTCTCTCTAAGTGCTATGACTTCCTCTTTTCTATTGTGCCTTCCTCTCAAAACAATTCGAATTATTGCAGGTGTCAGACAGGACTGTGCCTCACAGTAAGACTAGCCCTTCCCCCACCATTGATTTGTATCTTCTCTTGTTGACCTTTTTTCCTATATTAGCCCCCTCATCTGTCCATAATCCTACTCCTCTGAGTGCCAGTTGCCCCCAGGAATTCTAACTCCTCTCCTTCCAAGACAACTAAACTGCCAGACCTCATGCAGTATAAGGGGTTCCTTTCCCTTTACCTGTAGAAACAGTTTTTCATAGAACCCTTTACTGCTTTCAAAGTAATGCCTTCTTCTATCCATCCCCACAACTTTTTAATCTTTCCTCCCTCCTTCCTTACCCATTCTTCTGTAGACAATTTTTCTGAGACTACCGAGGTCATCATCTCCTTGATTTGATACCAGAAAATCATATCTCTTTCCTCCTGTTCCCTCTCTTCCTCACCATATTGTAATATCAAATAAAAGAAACATTCACTTTTAAAGCAGGGTGTTGCCAGTCTGTCCGTAATGTCCCCTGTTCTCCTCTTCACTGTTAACTCTACAAGATTTCCTTTTTCACTCCTTTTCTTTGTGTACGTTTAGAAATAAATCTTTTATTGCCTGCTTTGTTGTCATTTATTTTTGTTACTGTCCTCGCCTTTTGTTTTATTCACTCGTACATTTCAATTGTTTGGGGTATTTGTGTAATAATCTCTTTACTTCTGATTTTCTTTCTGAAGGGTTTTTCAAACTCTCCTTTATTAGTGAACATCCACCTTTTGTCTTCTATGGTTAGGCTCAAATTTGATGGATTAATGTTTTTCAAAGAAATTTTAATCCTTTTTTAAAATAGATTTTATTTTTCCAAATACAGGCAGAAGTAGTTTTCAACATTCACTTTTGCAAAACTTTGTGTTCCAAATTCTTCTCCCTCCTCCCTAAAGATAATTTTTTAATGTTACTGTTCTTTGCTTTTTTCCTTGGTTTTTCTTTTTTGTATTTGTATTCCCAATATAAATTGGGAATTTTTCTTTGCTGAGGCTTGCCATTTTAGATTGAAATTTTTATAAATTGTACATTAATTTTCTGTGCAGGACATAAATTCTACTCTTATAATTATTTCTCTTCTACGTTACCAAGAACAATGTGTTGTGCTTTGGGTTCTTCTCAAATTCCATAGGGGTTCTGTCTCATCATTTTCTTTATTTTGTGGTATTTATTCATAGTTATTTACCATATCTGGAAGCCATATTTCTTTTTCTTATCACTATTTTTCTTACTGATTTCTTATTGATTGATTTAATCAATTGATTCATTGATTTAATATTCAAAGTCTTTAAGGTTTCTTCCTGGAATCTTTGGTTCTTTCAATCTTTTTTTCCTTATTACTTACTTCTTGACTCCTTCCCCACTGATTGTGGTTTCCTTGGGGGTTGTATTTCAGAGCATCTCTTCCCACCCTGGATAATTCATGATTCATCTCTGTCCAAACTGATTTTTGAGGGATAATAACTGGTCCTCACTTGGTGCTGTGCTGTTTGTCTCAGGCTTGATGTAGTTCTGCACAACTACTCCCTGCCCCGCATCCCTTTATACTTGGTGTACTGTCCTGGTAACTTGCTTCGGTCCTTCAGTTTTCTGGTCTTGCACTGACAATTCAGAGCTTGTTTTTCCTGTTCAGAGCTTTGCAGCACTAGCTTCTGGGTGCAGGACCCAGAAGATGGGAGGCTCCTGTAGGGCTGTGGTCAAGCTTGGAGTTGAAGTTTCTACACCACTGAAAAGAGGGAGGATGAAGGTGTAGAAATGGACTTTGATCAATCTCATGTTTTGTCTTGGATTTGCTACTGGTATTATAGGAGGTGTAGGGGAAAGGGTGCTGAATGAGTTTAGAGTCAGTAAGCATCAATCGGTGAGTTTGGATAGTTTTTTAAAAACTTTTTTTGGATTTCGGGTATCATGGGCCATAGAAATAGCTGATATTGCTTTATTGTTGGTACAAAATTCCCGTTTGGGACAGGTTTGAGAGATCATGGGGATCAGAGATATATCTATTTTGTCATCTTGTTAGAAGTTGATAATAAGTTTTTATGTTGTGGTTTCCTTTTCTTTTTCTTTTTTTTTTTTTTTTTTGGTTAATTTTTTTCATCATACTTTCAGACTTTTTGTTAGAACTGGGTTCAAAACACTTTTGGAGGAAAGGTTTGGGCTAGTTCTATTACTGCTTTCTTCGTTATTAAATATTGTTATTCCAAGCTCTCCAAGAAAGCGCAGGCTAGAGACCTGCAAGTTTTCAGTCCTCCCAAAGTACTCTAAATCCAGGGCAGTCTGTCATTGACTTCCTGATGAACAGTTATCTTATTCTTCTCACTCTGAACCCATTCCCTCCTTGTCATTTCTTATAGCACAGTTAGCATTCCATCCTGATCATGTGCCATAACTTGTTTAGTCATTTTCCAATTGGTAAGCATCTCCTTAATTTCCAATTCTTTGCCAGCACAAAAAGAATTGCAAAAAATATTTTTGCGCAGGGGCAGCTAGGTGGTGCAGTGAATAGAGCACCAGCCCAGAAGTCATGAAGACCTGAGTTCAGATGTGGTCTCAGACAATTAACACTTCCTAGCTATGTGACTCTGCAAGTCACTTAACTCCAATTGCCTCAGCCCTCCCAATTATGTGCAATCTTTGATTTCTTTGGGGTACAGACCTGCTAATAGTATTTTTGGATCAAATTTTGTATAGTTCCTCATTGTTCTTAGAAATAGTTGGACCACTTTACTACTATACCAGCAGTTCATATAATATACCTGTTTTCCTTCATTTCTTCCAGCATTTATTATTTCCAATATGTTTGAAGTGGTATGTCAGAGTTGTATTAATTTGCTAATCAATAATGATTTTAGAACATTTTTTCATTTGACTAAAGATGGTTTTGATTTCATTTCTGAAAAATTCTTGTTCATTTCCCTTGACAGTTTATCAAAGAATGACTCTTATTTTGACTCAGTTCTTTCTTTCTTTTTTCTTTCTTTCTATCTATATATTTACTGATGGCAAATCATAAATTAATTTATTTTTATTATAGCTTTTTATTGACAGAACATATGCATGGATAATTTTTACAACATTGTTCGTTGCACTCACTTCTGTTCCAATTTTTCCCTTCCCTCCCTCCACCTCCGCCCCTAGATGGCAAGCAGTCTCTTACATATTAAACATGTTAAAGTATATTTTAGATAAAACATATGTGTGCAGATCCATACAGTTCTCTTGTTGCACAAGAAAAATTGGATTGAGAAGGTAAAAATAACCTGGGAAGAAAAACAAAAATGCAAGTAGTCCACATTCATTTCCCAGTGTTCCTTCTCTGAGCGTAGCTGATTCTGTCTATTATCAATCAATTGGAATTGAATTGGATCTTCTCTTTGTTGAAGATATCCACTTCCATTAGAATACATCCTCATACAGTATTGTTGGTGAAGTGTATGATGATCTCCTGGTTCTGCTCATTTCACTCAGCATCAGTTCATGTAAGTCTCTCCAAGCCTCTCTGTCTTCATCCTGCTGATCATTTCTTACAAAACAATAATATTCCATAGCATTCAAATACCACAATTTATTCAGCCATTCTTCAATTGCTGGGCATCCACTCAGTTTCCAGTTTCTAGCCACTACAAACAGGGTTGCCACAAACATTTTGGCATATACAGGTCCCTTTCCTTTCCTTAATATCGCTTTGGGATATAAGCCCAGTAGTAACACTCCTGGATCAAAGGGTATACAGAGTTTGATAACTTTTTGGGCATAGTTCCAGATTGCTCTCCAGAATGGCTGGATCCGTTCACAACTCCATCAACAATTATGTATATATATTTAAGGAAAATGGTCTTTATCAGAAATTTTAAAATTTTGATATCACTTCATTGTCTATGTATCTTTTATTAAAATGTAGTTTCTTGAGTTATCTGTCTTAATCTGGTCTGGTTTTGCTTTTGCTTTTGCTTTCTCTGAGATCATGATTGCTATCCCCTTGCCTCTTTTCACATCACCTGAAGGATAAATAGTTTCTGCTTAATCTCCTTATTTAACCCTATGTCCATATATCTTACTGTTTCAAATATGTCTCTTGTAAATAATATATTGTTGAATTCAGGTTTCTAATCCATTTTGCTATCTGCTTCTATTTTAGGGGTGAGCTCATTTCATTTCTCATTCACTCTTAAGATTGCTAACTATATTTACCTCCATTCTATTTTTTTCTATTTATCTTTCTTTCTTTTTAGTCTGTCCCTCCTCAAGTCTGTTTTGCTTCTCACCGCTGCCTTCCTAAATCTGCTCCCTTTTTTTTTTATTTTAATATCTTTTTATTGATAGAACGCATGCCAGGGTAATTTTTTACAGCATTATCCCTTGCATTCATTTCTGTTCCGATTTTTCCCCTCTCTCCCTCCACCCCTTCCCCCAGATGGCAAGCAGTCCTTTACATGTTGAATAGGTTACAGTATATCCTGGATACAATATATGTGTGCAGAACCGAACAGTTTTCTTGTTGCACAGGGAGAATTGAATTCAGAAGGTATAAATAATCCGGGGAGAAAAACAAAAATGCAAGCAGTTTATATTCATTTCCCAGTGTTCTTTCTCTGGGTGTAGCTGCTTCTGTCCATCTTTGATCAATTAAGGCTCTCTTTATCGAAGAGATCCACTTCCATCAGAATACATCCTCAAACAGTATCGTTGTTGAGGTATATAATGATCTCCTGGTTCTGCTCATTTCACTCAGCATCAGTTCATGTAAGTCTCACCAGTCCTCTCTGTATTCATCCTGCTGGTCATTCCTTACATGCTCCCTTTTTTTAAACCATTCCTATTCTCCCTTCTTTTATCTCTTTTCTTAACTATTTCCCTGTTAATGTAAGATAGATTTCTATACTTCCCTCTTTGAACCATTTTTGATAAGTGAGATTTAAGCATTGCTTGTCACCCTACCATATTTCTGTCTATTATAAAAGCTCTTTCTTGTTCGTCTCCTTTATGTAAGATAATTTTTTTCTGTTGGAGGGGATATGGGAAAAAAGGGACACTAATATATTGTTGGTGGAATTGTGAATACATCCAACCATTCTGGAGAGCAATTTAGAACTATGCTCAAAAAGTTATCAAACTGCATACCCTTTGATCCAGCAGTGTTACTACTGGGCTTATATCCCAAGGAGATCTTAAAGAAGGCAAAGGGACCTGTATGTGCCCGAATGTTTGTGGCAGGTCTCTTTGTAGTGGCCAGAAACTGGAAACTGAGTGGATGCCCATCAATTGGAGAATGGCTGAATAAATTGTGGTATATGAATATTATGGAATATTATTGTTCTGTAAGAAATGACCAGCAGGATGATTTCAGAGAAGCCTGGAGAGACTTACACAAACTGATGCTGAGTGAAATGGGAAGGACCAGGAGATCATTATATACTTCAACAACAATACTATATGATGATCAATTCTGATGGACCTGACCATCTTCAGCAATGAGATGAACCAAATCAGTTCTAATGGAGCAATAATGAACTGAACCAGTACACCCAGGGAAAAAAACTCTGGGTTATGACTAAGAACTATTACATTGAATTCCCAATCCCTGTATTTTTGCCTTTTGATTTCCTTCACAGGCTAATTGTACAATATTTCAGAGTCCAATTCTTTTTGTACAGCAAAATAACAGTTTGGACATATATATTTATTTTGTATTTAATTTATACTTTAATATATTTAACATGTATTGGTCATCCTGCCATCTGGGGGAGGGAGTGGGGGAAAGGAGGGGGAAAATTGGAACAAAAGGTTGACAATTGTCAATGCTGCAAAATTACCCATACATATAACTTGTAAATAAAAAGCTATTAAAGATTAAAAACAAAACAAAAAAGATAATTTTCCCTATTCTCCTTCTCCTTCCTCCTCCTCCCAGTGCATCCCTTTTTCACCCCTTCATTTTTCAATGCCAGAAATACTACTACTGTGAACTTCAGCTTCATGTTGTTCCCACTCTAGTTTGCATAGTCCCTAAAGTTTTTCATTTAGCAGTATTTGTTGTTTTCATATTATCAAACCATGTTGTGAACCATCTTTTGGGATATTTAAATAAATAGCCAGTCAATGTGAGCTCTCTTCTCTTAGTTATAAATTATTGAGATTTTACACAATTTTAATTCATAATACTACATTATTTACTTTTCAGAAATCAATCAATTACAGATTTCTTCAAACCAGTCCCAAAGCAAGGTTTGTGTGCTTTTACATAACTTCCTAGATGATGATGTTGTAGTAAACACTATGGGCTTTAAAATTATGTACAATTCCCTGGAATTCTTTTATGGAGTAAAGTTACCCTGTTCTTGATAAACTTTAATAAGTAATAAAAGTCTGACATACTGATGTTTTCCTACATTTGAAGTTATAACTTAATAGTGCTTACAGTGCACATCCTTCAGTCTTTTACACATAGGCATTTATAATGAAAATAGAAGGCAATATGTTTAAAGCTTTTTAGTTGTAATTATTAATGTCTAAGGTCTGAATGCCTCTACTTCCACTTTAAAATTCTCTATTTGGAGCTAGCTAATTTTATAATTTTTTTTATATTTTTGACCTTTTTTTGTTTTTAATTGAATATACAGATAAACTTGAGTTGAACTCATCACAAAGCACAAATTATAAATGTGAAAAAGATAGATTATTACACACCGATATAAGGCAATTTGAAAGAAAAATATCTTCAACAAAAAATCTGTGTATAAAGATGCCATCTACACCACCAAACAAGAATCCTATTGCAGAAACTTTCATGAAAGGATTGAAAGAGAAAAAAGGCAAAAGAGATGTACCTGAAGGAAATGGTCCTTTTCTGGTGCAGAAAACCCTGTCTTTAGTAGTTGAAAAACCCATTATTTCTACTTCACATCATTGCTTGTCGAGGAATAAAAGGAAGGACCCAAGGAAGCAAGAAAGCTCTCCAATCAAAATGTCATCATGTCATCGTGGAAATAGGAGGGAGAAGGCAAATAAGTGCACAGATCAAAACAAGACAATTACAGATGCCAAACACTTGGTCTCATCACCAGAACCTGAGATTTTGGAAAGCAATTCCAGCAAAATTGGTGGTAGAAATGACATACCCAGGTGCCAACAATCAGAATGTTCTGTGGAAGTGCAACAGGAAACAGTTAAGTCCAAGTTGTAATTGTTTTTAAAATCCACTTGCAGAGAGATAACTAAAGAAACAAACATAAACCAGATAAGCAAAAAAATCATTATTCCAGAAAAGACTTTGACAGGAGAAAGCTACTTTTTCTCCAAACACTATAGATTAAAAAATTCAAACCAAAAAAGCAGACTTTCAGAGCAGGTGTGTTTAGGAAGAACTGTGTAGCCACATTTGTGAAGTCCTAGAAGTTTTTAAAGGCAGAAATTGGTGTCACACAATTGTCTTATTTTAAGGAAGTCTCTAATATTGAATTTGACTTAGTGCTGGGTTTTGGTTTGTTTTTTAAAGTTTCCTTACATTTATCTTCTGGAATAATTCTAAGAAATCATTCTTATATTTTTACATTGATACAGTCCTTTGTTACTGTGTGAAGATTAAATGAGATAATATTTGTAAAGAGCTCCTAGCAGCACCTATATGTGCTATATGAATATTTATCCCTTTCCCCTCCCCTCCCTTAGTAAAAATTTAAATTAAATGTAGGAGAACTTTAGTATTTTCTGAAATTTCATGTCCTTAACTTTTAGGGTAACAAAATATTTTTATATAAACTATAGGTGAAGGATGAAATTTTAATTTTAAATTTTACAAATTTAAATCTAGCCCCAATATAAAAATTTTTCCTAACTTACAGTGAGGTGGGGGGGAGGTGGTGGTAATGTGGTGGTATTTAGTTTCTTTGTTTAAAAAGAAAAAGAGAGAGAGAAAAGTGAACATTTATTCTCTTACATCTCATAAAGTGACTTTTTCTCATTTGGGTACTAGGAAAATGAAGACTGTTTAAGAAAAAGATTACATTCTAATTCACTGGACACTTCAGGTAAAACCATACTATTAAATACAATGTGGAATTGCAAATAAATGCTTGCAACTTAGTGACTACATTATAAAAAATAAAATAATTCTATTTGAGAATATAATTTCTTTTCTGAGTATAAATAGAAGTTCTTAGATTAGTTAAGAATGATAAAATGATAATCTGACAGTAGGAAGTAAAATCTTAAATTTGTTGTATGTGAAATGTGTCCTGTTCTCATTCTGTGTACCATTTCTTCCTCCCCTGCCTTCTCTCCCCCCTCTTTCCCTTCCCCCACCCCCAAAAAAAAGACTCTCGAGGACAGTGTGACTTTATGGTTAATAGTGCTAAGCTTTCCATCAGTACATCTCTGCCCCTCAGCCTTTGAGTGCAGTGGAACCTCAGGCAAGGCATTTTAAGTTCTAAGCTTTGCTTTCTTCACCTATAAAATTGTGATAATAGTAGCACTTACTTTAAGGATTGTTGATCAAATGAGATCATATATCCTACATGCTTTGTAAGCTAAAGGTGTTGACAAATGTCAGCTCTAATTATTCCATTTAACATTTTGGTCTGCATGTGCAGTATTTAGACCCCATTCCTTTTTGCAGATGAGATCAGAACTAAGTTCCAGAGATAAATGGGGACTTGTTTAAGGTTACCTATGTAACAGGTAGCAGCCTCAAATCTTCTGACTTGAAAGTTAGTGTTCTTTTTACTTTACCATGTTCTGATAAAGATTTTTGATGGGCCTTACCTTATTCTACTTTTTCTTATCTTAGTATATCTTCCTCTCATCACATTTGAATATTTCTGAGCAAGGAGACTTGATCCAAACCCAGGTCCTCCATTTGGGTAAATCTGTAAATGATTCAAAGCTAATAAGGATAGTTAAAATTACTTACTGACAATGAGAATTTAAAAAATAAATTGATTATATACAAGATGTGATAAGTATAACTATTATATGAAAGAGTTTAGAAGGCAGTTTAGTGGTTTGCTCAGTGTGAGTTGTCAATATGATATACTAGCTAAAAATTGCTAATAGGCTTCATTAAAAAAAAAAAAAGAATCAAAATGAGAGAAGTAAATCTCACTATAATCTGCCCTTCTCAGACAATATCTGGAGTTTCTGTGGGAGTTGTTGTGGTCCTTTTTGGCTGCCACATTTTAAGATGGTCATTGATTAGCTAGGCTAGCTTCAGAGAAAGAGAACTAGGATGAAGAAAGGGACAGGAGACTCTGAAATGTGTGAATTGGTTGAAGGAATTGGGGATCTTTAGTCTTGAGAAGAGAAAACTAAAGAAATAAGATTGTTGTCTTCAGATATTTAAAGGAATAGCAAATGAAAGAGAAATTTCTATTTTGTTTTCAAGGTCGACTTATTTTATTTTGCTCACAAAAGCCAGACAGAATTAGGAGTCATAGGTAGAAAGTCTGAAAGTGTAGGCTAAGAATTTGGAACTATACTCAGAAAGTTACCAAACTGCATATCCTTTGACCTAGCACTGTTTCTATTGGGCTTATATCCCAAAAAGATCTTAAAGGAGGGAAAAGGACCCACATATGCAAAAATGTTTGTGGCAGTCCTCTTTGTAGTGGCAAGAAACTGGAAACTGAATGGATGCCCATCAATTGGAGAATGGCTGAATATTATTGTCTATAAGAAATGACCAACAGGATGATTTCAGAGAGCCCTGGAGAGACTTACAGGAACAGATGCTGAGTGAAATGGGCAGAACTAGGAGACCATTATACATTTCAACAACAATACTGTATGAGGATATATTCTGATGGAAATGGATATCTTCGACAAACAGAATATCCAGTTCAGCTCCAATTGATCAATGATGGACAGAATCAGCTACATCCAGAAAAAGAACATTGGGAAATAAATGTGGACCAGGAGATCATTGTACTTGGCAACAATAATCAATTCTGATGGCATGTGGCTCTCTTCAACAATGAGATGATTCAAACCAGTTCCAATGATCTTGTGATGAAGAGAGCCATCTACACCCAGAGAGAGTACCATGAGAACTGAATATAGATCACAACATAACATTCTCACTCTTTTTGTTGTTGCTTGCTTGCATTTTCTTTTCTTTTTTTTTTTTCCTGGTTTGATTTGATTTTTCTTGTGCAGCAAGATAATTGTGTAAATATGTATGCATACATTTGATTTAACATATGTTGGACTACTTGCTATCTAGGGGAAGGTGTGGGGGAAAGAAGGGGAAATCGGAACACAAGGTTTTGCAAGGGCTAATGTTGAAGAATTGTCCATGCATAATGTTTTGAAAAATAAGAAGTTTTAATTTAAAAAAAAAGAAGAAAATGTAGCCTAAGATTCAGTTAAAGAGAAACTACCCAATGGTGAGAACTATCCAGAAGTGAAATTACTTGTTTAGAAAGAATTGTGGTTCTTCTTTACATGAACTCTTCAACTAAAGATTGAGAGAGCACTTGTTGAGAACATTTTTGTTTTTTTGGGGTTTTTTTAATTATAACTTTTTCTTGACAGAACATATGCATGGGTAATTTGTTACAACATTATTCCTTGCACTCACTTCTGCTCTGATTTTTTCCTTCCCTCCCTCCATCCCCTCCCCTAGATGGCAAGCAGTCTTATACATGTTAAACATGTTATAGTATATAGATACAATATATTTGTGCAGAACTGAACAGTTCTCGTGTTGCACAAGAAGAATTGGATTCAGAAGGTAAAAATAACCTGGGAAGAAAAACAAAATGCAAGTAGTCCACATTCATTTTCCAGTGTTCCTTCTCTGGGTGTAGCTGATTCTGTCCATCATTGATTAATTAGAACTGAATTAGATCTTCTCTTTGTCGAAGATAATCCACTTCCATTAGAATACATCCTCATACAGTATTGTTGTTGAAATGTATAATGGTTTCCTGGTTCTGCCCATTTCACTCAGCATCAGTTCATGTAATTCTCTCCAGGGCTCTCTGTATTCATCCGGCTGGTCATTTCTCAAAGAACAATAATATTCTATAGCATTCATATACCACAATTTATTCAGCCATTCTTCAATTGGTGGGCATCCATTCAATTTCCAGTTTCTAGCCACTACAAAAAGGGCTGCCACAAACATTCTTGCACATACAGGTCCTGTTCCCTTCTTAAAATCTCTTTGGGATATAAGCCCAGTAGAAATACTGCTGGATCAAAGGGTATGCACAGTTTGATAACTTTTTGGGCATAATTCCAAATTACTCTCCAGAATAATTGGATTCGGAGAACATTTTGTTGTTAACAAATAAATTATAACTAAATCTCAGAGAGACTATGTCTTAACCATCATTGCATGGCTGGGGAATTTGAATCCAAATCGCTGCTGACCCCAAATTTAGCTCTCTTTCTGCCCTACTCTTTTTGGAATCATCATAATTCACTAGTGGAGGAGAAATGGCAAATTATAATAATCCTACTTTGCTCTTAAGCTGTCTTTGCTTCCATTTCAGATATAATTTATCAATTAATTTATAACTCTTAAATTTCATAAAAATCCTCATTCCGATAGATTGCTCAATCGCTTTTTTTGTGAACAATGAAGGAATTTTATTGTTGCATTCTACACCACAATTCTCTAGAAAGACATTTGCTCTAATATGACAATTGGCTGCTTGCTTTTGATCTTAAACTTCCATTTAGGACAGACTGGATACAAGTCTATCCCAAATCCCCTTCTATTTTTCTTTGCCTCCTAGTCTTATCCTTTGGCAGTTATTTGTGATCTTCTAACAAGGTACTTAGGGCATCTGGGTGGTGCAGTGGACGGAATGCTGAGCCTGGAATCAGAAGGACTTGAATTTAAATCTAGCCTCAGACACTTAATAGTTGTGTGACCTTGAGTAAGTCACCTTTTGGCCTCAGTTTCCTCATCTGTGAAATGAACTAGAGGAGGAAATGGCAGACCATTGCAGTATCCTTGCCAAGAAAATCCTTGATGAGGTCATGGAGAATCAGTCAGTGCTGAAACAATTGGACATCAAAAGCACTGTGACTCTGGACAAAGCATTTAGACTATAAGCATCTGTTTCCTTTTACATGGCTAAAATGACTGAACAAATCCATTGAAAATCAATTTTTCTGACTTGTTTTCTTCCTATCAAGACATGGGAGCACCTGCAGTGAAGGAAAGAAAGTAGGATATCTGTATTAGGAAGCAAATTGAAATAAAATTGAGACATTTTAATAATTGAATGAAATGTGTTTTAAAATGTATCATACTTACTAGGATTCTGAAAAACTTACATCTTAGAGTACCCTGATTTAGTTGTAGGTGTCCTAATTAAATTATCCATATAGTAAACTTTATATACTTATGGGGCAACATATTATGAAGGAAAAAAGCCAAGGACCTGAATTCTGATCTTACTTCTCATGTGAGATGTAAAACTAGGGTTGACCCTCAGAAAAATACAACTTTCTACAATTTAGCATCAAATGAAATGAAATACTCACTTTATCCTTTATGTATTTTAGGTGCTGATTCTTCTGGGATATCAAATGCCAAAACATGCATTATTTCATTTTCTAAAAAAGAGAGAGTGGTCACCTTACCTAAAGCACCTGTGTCACCCAGGATCAAGAAACGAAGGAAGAGGAATTTCAAAGATGTTACTAATACATCTTCAGTGAAAACACCTAGTAAATCTTGGCCTTTTCAAACCAGTAGTATTACTAAGGGTTCTTCAGCTGTACTTGGAGGAGATGTTTTGTGCAGCCCAAACATTCCAAGGCTTTCACATGAAAATTTAGAAAATTCCAGTTTCACTAGTAGCTTTCTAGGAAAAAAACAAGATGTTGATTTTGATAGTGATGAGGAAAGTTTAGATTGCAAACTGGAAAGTGACGAGGAGGAAGATGATGTATTAAAGCCACTTCAACAATTGATGTCTTTGAATTCTAGTCAACCTGCATCTCCAGAAGAACCTTTTGTTCTTTCAGAAAAGCCTAGAGCATTATCATCAGACAATTCAGTAAGTGGTTCTGTTTTATTAGTATTACTTTGAAAGAGGGAAAATAGTTTAAGGAAAAGCAGTGATTGACTTTAAAAAAAAAAAAATGCTGGGGCAGCTAGATAGTGCAGTGGATAGATAGAGTGTTGGCCCTCTAATTGGGAGGACCTAAATTCAAATACAGCTTCAGGCAAGTCACTTAAGCCCAATTGCTTCACAACCTCTCTCCCCCAAAAATAAATTTTAAAATAATGGGTTTATTATATTCTTAGTTTAGCAAATAAGTTCCCTATATATTTTTAGTTTTTGTCCTTTCCAAGTAAAGTTAAGATGTAGAGATGTCAAGAATTAAAGGCAAGATAATTATATCTTGGGAGAAGAGCTGAACTAAATTCTAAAATATGTTTTTGAAATTTGGTTGTTGAATAACTACCTATGAATTCATTTGGGTGGTGGCACTACTTTAGAATTTGTTTTTTATTGAGCTCAAAATATAATTAAGAAGTGGATCTGAGATATGACACTGAGATTTGAATTCATGGGCTCTGTTGTTTATGATCTAAGGTTAGTATTATATAAAGAAGACAAGAATGGATTATTGAATATCTTAGTATTAAAATCTCTAATTTGACAATAGTGTCAGAAGTCACTTTAAAGAAGCATGTCCAGATTGCTTGCTGTCTTGGGAAGGGGGGAGTAAGGGAGGGAGAGAGAAAAATTTGGAACACCAAATTTTACAAAATTGAATGTTAAAAAACTATTTACATATTTGGAAAAATAAAACACTGTTGATTTACAAAGCAAATAATAAAACAAAAAAAAGTTATCAGTTTTAGCATGCGTAGAAGGCATGGAATAGAAAATGATCTAATTCCTGAATAGTGATTCCCCAAATAGCCTTATTCTGACATTAAAAGCTATGTTACAAGTATATTTCAAATTTTCTTTTCATTGTAGATAAGCATTCGTTACCAGTGTTTTGAGAACCCCTTAGAGCACATAATAAAGGAGAACGAAAATCCTCCAAGGTTAGCACTATGTTTTATTTGATTAGATTAACCATCCTTCATATGCAGCATGGCTTCACTAAACTCAGCGTTGTGTGGTCCTAGACTAAACTTTCTCTACCAGCAGAGAGCTCATCAGACTTGTACAAATGAAAAGAGACTCAGTTTTTGTAGCTTTCTTTGTCTACAAAGACATCCAAGATTGGTAGATAATGGTTTCCTTAAATCCTGACTTGAGGGTAACTAGTGGTGAAATATGTCTCTCTCTTGTTGACAGAGAAGCAGTGGATAACAGAAGTAAATTGGGTCATATTCTAAGGATGATATACATTAACTAGTTCATTGGATTGTGTTGGTTTATTTTGCTTCACTAACATTGTATTGCAGTGAAGGGTTCTGTTGGATAGAGACAGATCATCATCGGGAATTGATAATGACCAATAAGAAAAACATAAAATACTTGATTTTTTAAAATGGTATCTCTTCATATCTGAGATGCATTATCTTATTCATTGACTAAGCTTATTTTACAACAATATATTACCTTATTAAATGGCATTATAAAATATTTTTTTATTTTACACAACTATAACACCTGATTAATAGGACAAAGTCTTAGGATCAAAAACACAAGTAAAAATTTTATTTGTATTTCAGTGTTCCTTGTATAGTGCTAACAGACATAATTTTCTGTCCTTAAAAGTTGATTCTTACTTGTTAATTCTAGATTATATATTTGATGGGTCTGTAGAAAACATGATTAAAAGAACTTAAACCTGCTGAGAAACTCAATTAACAATCTAAAAACTTTTTATTGTTTGGCCAATATAAAATAAAGGAAAATGCTAAAAGTCACATGTAAACAAAGCTGCTGGCTCCCTTCCCTTGGGACTTTGTACTCCATTTGTCATAAATTATTTAGGACAATTTTCAAGATAATATTGAACTATTGGAAGATAGAGGAAATTTGTTGCAAGATTAACATTGACCATTTTAGAACATTAACTGGGGACAAGAATACTCAATTTATAGGCATAACATGTTTTAGAGAATTCAACTAAAATGGATTTTACATTTTGCTTTGAATCATAACTTGGTTTGTGAAATGACTAGATTTTCTTATAGTAAGGTATTTTATAACAAAGGCTTTCTTGTATGTTGTAACTAGTCATAAAAATTGAGAGGTCTTTAAAATACAAATTGTATTTGTCATGTTAATCTTCTATCTCTCCTAGGTCAGATGAATGGGAAAAAGAGCTAAAGGACGATATAGTGAAAGGTCAGGGAATAAAAACCCTAATTGAGATAGAAGAGTCAGAAAATACAGATGACAGTGGAGAACTCCAAGAAGAGCATAGGTAAAAAGTTTTTATAAACATATACTTAATTTCATTTATGTTTCAAATTCTATATAGTACTCAAATCAACAGATTTAATTCCATCTTGTGATACTGCTAGTTAGTTTGTAAGCATTGATGATGTGGGTTATGATGAGTTGACACCATGAAGGCCCCATTTCTCAGTGCCTTTATTTCCTGACTCAGTTCAACTTTTTCTCAGACAGCCATGACTTGCTAGCTAATAGCAAAAAAAGAGACAAGTTTACACAGACCCTAAGGTTATACATTATTTCATGTTAATCTCCCTGATCAAAGATTGACTTAAAGCATTAGGTTAGGATCAGGGATGTATAGTGGAAAGATTTAAATTTGGATTTGGATTTGAACTCCAAGGAACTTGGGTCTGAATAACCTCAATTATAAAGTCTCATGTTTCCTCTTCCACATAGAGTGATTATAAGAAAAGTGCTTTGCAGAATTTAGAGCAGTGACATAAAAGTGAAATATCATTTAAAATTTACTTTGTATAAGAGTTTTTAAAACACTATTAGAGCTACTTATTTTGTAGATGAGGAGAATGAGCCCTGACAAGTAAAATAATTTGCTCATAGAACCCAAACTATTGCACCTTGGATTTCCTGATTGACTAGTATACTTTGCTATCTCCAAATTTGGCTTAATCTGAGCATACTTTTAACATTTAGTCCTCCACAAAAGTTGATGAAAATGAAACATCAGAAGCAGAAATTGATATTCACCTGAATTTTTAAAATTTATTTTGTACTAATACTGTTCTAGTCTTCAATAATACATTTTTTGTCTTTTGCTTTTTTTTTATAGGGAGTTTATAAGGAAATTCTTCATTGCTCTTGATACTATTCCTGATTGTCATCCTGGTGAAGAAATATTTCACTTTTTTGATTTTGGAAAAATTTTCACTCAATATACACTGGACTTAAGGGACTATAATTTTGTTCCAAAGAATGCTATTGAAGATCTTATCCTTAAGTAAGAATAGCAACAAAGAAAATTTACAATGTAAAATAAAAAATACTGTACACATACAAGCATTGCAATTTTAATTTGCTCTTAAACATTATTCTTCTCAGAGAATGGTTACTTTTTATAACCTGTCTGGTATACTCTTAAACTTACCAGACAGGTTATAAAAAGTAATATTTGCTTCATATTTTGTCTGATTAAAAATAGAAGTTGGCAAGACAGTTCATTATGATACTTATCCAAAATTGGTGCAGTCAGTCCCAGGAAATCTTTTCTTTTAGATAATGGGTTCCAGGGAGTCTAGCGGAACATTGTCATTCCATATCTGAGGAGAATGCAAGTAAAAATCCCAAACTTGAAGAGTGGCAGTTACACTTGAGCCTTCTCAAGTAGGTTTTTATCCCAGAGCTTCTGGTATCAGCCCCTCTGTTTGACACTCAGTGATCCTGGAATATTTACTTATATGGTGCAAAGAGAGTCTAAATGGAATTTCAGACTCCTCTGCAAGAGAACTAAAGGCATTTCAAAGGAGTAGAGAGTAACAAGTGGAAACAACTGTTGGGGGAGGAGAGGTGTTTTGGAACTGAAAGGTATCTTAGGATCATAAAGTGGAGAGCTGTAAGGGACCTTTTTAGAAGTCATCATTCCAGCCTGGTTCTTTCATCTGACAGGTGAAGAAACTAAGACCAATCATTTGCTTTTGCCCTTGTCCCTTTCTGACATGTAGATAATCAAGGTCCAGGTAGGGATAGGGATGCACATGGTGTGTGATGTTCCAAAAGCAATTGTGAATAGCGGTTGGAGGAACCTAAACTAAAAAAGGTAAATTGTGTTGAACAAGTTATGTATTTATGACTGGTGTTGTTAATCAGCTGCAATGGGAGAGATCATTGTGTATATACTAGCTAAACCAGGATCTTTTTCATTTCCAGTTGAATGATACTTCCAATGTCCTAAGGTATAATACTGGTTTTCCTTTTTTTTTTTTTTTTTTCTCTTATTTTGCAGATCAGGAAAAGCACAGCAAATTTTTTTAACAACACAAGGATATCTCAGCACTGCCTATCACTACATCCAGTGTCCTATACCTGTGTTAAAGTGGCTGTTTCAGGTGAGAAGAATAATGGACTTGCCTCATTTTTGGGGTTATCTTCCTTTATGAGGTTATAAATTCCTGGAAGACAAGGAAATATGTCTTATTGACCTTTTTATCTACCATTGCATCTAGCACAATAATTTGTTCACAGTAAGTGCTAGATAAATTTGTTTGAATGAGTTGAAGTTCATTAGAAAGGTGTTAGAAAGTAAGAAGCATTATCCTAAATCAGCCAACAGCATTTATTAAGTACCTGCAATGTACTGGCCCCTGTTAGACATTTGGGAGACAGACACAAATGCAGTGGTCCCTGTTGTCAAGGAAGGGAGGAAAGCAAGTAACAAAAAATTCACTGCTTAGTATCTGAGATCCTCCTTGCCAAGCACTGTATTGGGAGACAAGTCAAAAGTATGAAATATTCCTTACTTGGAAGAGAATTGAATTTTTAATGGGGACACATTGGCTACATGTGTAGCCATACATATGTGTAGCATACATATGTATGACACATGTAAGTATATTCAAATATAAATATAAGGTATTTTGGGTAAGGGCACTAGTAGCTGAGAGAATCAGGAAAGTCTTCATGTGGTCTTTAGACTGAGCTTGGAAATATATTAGGGATACTAAGGGACTCAGATGAAGAGGAGTAGATTGTAGGAATGAGGAACAGCTATGAAGATGGAATGTTGTGTCTGGGGAACTTCGAGAAAGAAATCCCCATTGATAATGTCTGTCATGGCTAAAAAGGTAGGTTGCAAAAGGCTTAAAATTCCCAATAGAAGAATTTCTGTTTGAAGCTTATTGAGCAAGAGAGGGTTGTGGTCAGACTTGTGCTTTAGACATATCACTTGGGCAGTGGAGAGCTTGGAAGCAGAGAGGCCAGTGAGGAGGCTGTTGAGAGATGACAAGAGTCTCAGTTAAGGTGAAGGCAGTGTGTGAAGAGAATGGGACAGATGTGAAAAAAAAATTGGGTCAGTAGATTCAAAGAAATTTGACAACTAATATGTGAAGTGAGAATGAGAAATTGAAGATGACTCTAGTCAGCAAACTGCTCATCATAATCTTAGTATTTTCTTCTCTCTGGGGTTTTTGTGACATGAAGTTTTTTCCCCAGTCCAATAGAAATGAGTTTAGAGATATGAGCAGAACCAGGAGATCATTATACACTTCAACAGCGATATTGTATGAGGATGTATTCTGATGGAAGTGGATTTCTTTGACAAAGAGACCTAACTCAGTTTCAATTGATAAATGATGGACAGAAGCAGCTATATCCAAAGAAAGAACACTGGGAAATGAATGTGAACTATTTGCATTTTTGTTTTTCTTCCCAGGTTATTTTTTACCTTCTGAATCCAATTCTCCCTGTGCAACAAGACAACTGTTCGGTTTTGCAAACATATATTGTATCTAGGATATACTGCAACATATCTAACATATATAGGACTGCTTGCCATCTAGGGGAGGGGGTGGAGGGAGGGAGGGGAAAAATCGGAACAGAAGCGAGTGCAAGGGATAATATTGTAAAAAAAAATTACCCTGGCATGGATTCTGTCAATATAAAGTTATTATAAAATAAAATAAAATATATAGTAAGAAAAAAAAAGAAATTAGTTTAGAGATAATGACTGGGGAATATGATGAATACTTTGATTAGTTAAGAAAAAAAAATTGACTTGATAAGGGACCTGAGTTCTAGTTCTCTGCCACTAACTAGGCAGCTAGATTATGACAGTGGATAGAGTGCCAGGCTTGGAGTTCAAATGTGATTCCAATACTTCTAGCTGTATGACCCTGAACAAGTCACTTAATTCTGTGGGCTTCAATTTTGTCATCTGTAAAATAAATTGAATGGCAAACCACCCAGTTATCTTTGTCAAGAAAACTCCACTTGGGATCTTGAAGAAAAAGACATGCCTGAAACAGGACTGAAGAGCAAAGCATTGAGACTTTGAGCAAACCATTTAGACTCTATAAGCATCAGTTTCCTTTTCTTTGAAATGACTGGCATAGACTAGGTGATCCCTAAGGTCTCTTAAAATGTAACATTTTAGGATTATAAGATATGCTTGAGAAGTTTTAAGAGTTATAAGGGACTTTTTATATTATCTAGTCCGAAACTCTTTATTTTATAGTTGACAAAACTGAGACCAAGAGAAGTGAGTGACGGCCACTCTCTTGGAGTTAGCTGGTTGCAGAGCCAAAGCCAGCACCTAATCTCATCTCCTAATTCAGTAAACCTTCCACTAAACAATACTGCTAGTTCTACAAGTGGAAGGCACCTAATTTCATCTTCTCTAAATCTTCTGTATCTGCTTTTCCTTTGTTAGTCTTGTCGTGTTTTCTGGACCCTTCTTCCTGGTTGGTCACTGTTTTTTCAGTATCCTCCTTAATATAGAATTGAATATAATGTTCCAGGAATGGTTTGGCCAGTAGTCTTCCTCATTGCTGATCTTGAAATTGCCATGAATGATCAGAAGATTTTTTTCTTTCCATTTTGCCTTCCCTCATCCCTGTTGAGTTACGTAAAACCTGATGGTGCCTATAGTTATAATTATACTTAATCCCATAGACAAAAACTAAACTGATCTACCAGCAGAGATGGTTGTAACAGCTGGTGGTCAGCTAAAACCTTAGATATGTTTTTGACATGTATTTCGTCAAACCAGGTTTCCTTTACTATGTCTTTTAGGGAGTAGATTTTTTAAAACCTCAAGCTTAAATTTGTCCTTGTTGCTCTGTTTCATAGTCATAGGTTGTTAGATCCAGAAAGAAGCCTGAAAAATCTCCCCCAGCTCTTGTTTTACAAATGGAAAAACTGAGCACCAGAGAAGGGAGGTGATTGGCTCAGGGTTGAACAGTTAGTCAGTAGCAGAAACAGCTGTCTTGTCTCTTCAGTCCAATGCATAAGGATCTGATTCCTAATGTCTTGTTTGCATAGTACTCCTCATACCTTCTTATCATGGGTAGCCTCATCAAGCTAGGAAACAGTATGGAAAATCAATTAGTATATCTGTGCTTTGCCCTTCAATTACTTCCAAATTTACCTAAGTATACTCTCAGCTAGATGGAACCTCTCTATCTTGTTCACAAGCATACCAGAAGAGAACTTCTCAGATGCTTCGTTTAAATCTAGGACCACCTTCCTCCCAATCTGTAGCATTCTTTGGTCCACCAGCCTATTGACTCTGAAAAAAAAAAAAAAAAAAAAAAAAAGCCATATGGTGCTCTTGAATTGTTGATCTTGGAATCCATTTAAAAAACCCAAATCTTTTTCATATCAGCTGCTTCCCCCATCCAAGCACCTCATGTGTACAACATTCTGGCCACAGCTCTCTCTCTTTTTAAGTCATTTGTATTATGTTCAGTGTTTTGTGGCTTTGCTACTTAAAAATTATCAGATTGTGACCTGCTAACGTGACCATCCATAGCTGAGACTAGCACAGTCTGTTGTCTTTAGCTTTTCACACATGCTGCCTTTCTCTTCTCATCACAAAACACATGAAATTGCTAAGGTTTTAATTGTGCTTTCCTGTAAATTTTGTGTAAAAAAATTAAATGATGATTTTCTTTTGACAGATGATGTCTGTTCACACAGATTGTATCGTTTCTATACAACTTTTGAATACATTAATAAACATAACAATTAGAAACGGTAAGTATGCAGATATGTTGTTTATGTCTTGTCAGTATAGAGCTGTTAGACTGGGTGCTTTGGGATTAGGTGGAGGGAGGTGGGGTGAGTAAAGGGGAGAATAAGAATTTATATACTATGTAGTGTATGCTATGAATTATGCTAAGTACCTTTTCCAAAAAAAAGACATCTCATTTCATCTTTAAAACAATCCTGTGAAGTAGGTGCTGTTATTTCCTCTATTTTACTTTTGAGGAAACTAAGTTAAACAGGCGAAGCATCTTGCTCAGGGATCATATAGCTAGTAAGCTGGAGCTGAGGTTTTCCTGACTCTAAGCCAGTACTTGATCCACTGTGCCTCCAGCTGCCTCTGGAAAGGATTAAATGTGTTTAGTGATTTAAATTGCTTGTATAATTTCAGAATGTGTAGTAATGGAGTGAGGTGCTCATGATCTGTTTCTGATCAAAGTTAAAAAGAGTATCTGTGTGTTCCAGTTGTACAGGAGAAAAGAGTTTCCAAATCATTTAAGTGACAGCCCTAATTGGGTAATTTCCCAGCTTGTGGGTTGCTTTGCCAGAAGTGTTGGTATAATTGGAAGTTAAAAATTAATTGGGATGTAGTCAACAGCAACAAACAGTATTACACTGAGAAACAGATTGGCATAATGCACCGTGATAAGGATAACAGTTGTAGGCCAGTTTTAATTTTTTAGGGGGTGGAATTGCTGTTTTTGTGAGAAGACTTCTGCACATAGCAATATGTTCTTATTTGCCTGTGGATTATGTAGGTATGTAGAAGGTGATTTACCTATAATTTGATAAAAAGTGAAGCTCAAGAGCATTTTTATTTCTAAGTCTAGTTAAACATTAGTTTAACTAGATTAGGTAGATTAACTACTACAGGATTAGTAAATGTGGTTGAACAAAGAATGGTTTTCTTCTTGTCATCTTTTGAGCCATCGACTTTCTACATAATAGACTGTAGTATGCCTTTCAAATATTTCAAGTTCTGTGAAACTCAATTTATTTACTATAAAATACTATTTTTCTATGTTATATTTCATCATGAAACTGGGACCATCTTGTAAAAATTTTTTTTCTAATTTGGGAAAATGTCTACAGTAATGGAGCTAATATTTTGTCTCTTTTTTTCTCTAGATACCACCAGTGGCTCATCAAGTTGGCCTTGGATTCCATCACTATCTGATATAGCAACTGTGTTTGTCAACATGGGAGTTAGTTTTAAGTGTTTATTTCCTGTGCAAAATCTTCAGCCTGTCTTTAATGAAGATATTTTGTAAGTTTTCTTACAGCTATTCACAGTTTACTAGCATTGATGTCTGAGGACAAGAAAGGATTTAAATTTTCAAACCATGGTATAGGAGGTTGTATTTCACAAATATTCTTGTATGTCCTGTGTACAGGAAATAGATAGAAATGTAGCCCAAGGACAACTGAATCATAACACAGTCAGGAGAAAATTTGCTGATCTTGATATATCTTTTTTGTCTAGAAAGTAGGTTGTGGCCAGAAGAGGGTTTTTAGACTAAGTGAATTTGAGGTTCTGGGAATAGCAGTTCCTTTTGAGATTGAATAGACAGTTCTTGCTTTATGTAAGTGGACTGTTTTGTAAAGTTCTACTTGAAGCAATTTTTATGTAATTTGATGACAGAAGTAGGAAACGAAGGGGGATTTCCATTTCTTGCCTGTGCAGGGAGAAGACAGAGAGGGCCAGCACATAGTTGAAGGATATATTGGGGCTGGGAACAGAGAAGGGAGTTCAGGAGAAGGGAGGATCAGGAGGAGGAATAACTGGAACTGAGAGGAAGAACATATTGGCGTCAGACACAGAGAGGAGAGGACAGGTGACATGTAGAAGTAGAGACAGACACTTAGGGAGTAGTTCATGGTGAAGGAGATAAGGAGATCTCTGCTCTGGAAGTGGTAGTAATCTCTTAGCAAGTCTGTTCTGCTTTCACTTGGAGGAGTTTGTGGGGGGGGGGAAGGAAGGTTGCAGACTACAATGCCAAGCTGAAGGGCAAGAATAGAGAGAGCATGTACTGTGGGGGGAGGGGAAGGTGTTGGAATAGGGATTTTTTTCAGAATATCTTACATAAAGCTGAATTTGCAAAATGCAACTTTATAGAAAGAAGAGTGGGAGAAATGAATGGTAAGGTGATTGTGAGTAGAGAAAAAGACCATTTTCAATATATTTCCAAATTTTCCTCCTCTTACATCTGGCTGACATTTAAATGAGATATTTTAAAATACATTCTTATGCAAATGTCTGTAGATCAAAAAAAGCAATTCATGTGGTTAAACCTTAGCAGTTTAAAAGTTTTTTTTACCCAGTGACCTAGAATACCAGATTATGGGAGTCATGGAATACAATAAAAAGAGCTCTGAGTTGGGAATTGAGTCTTGCCAGTTTTATCCACTAACTAGCTGAGTGACATTGGATCCCTTCTAGACCAAGTGTTTCTCATGATAAAATTGATATGTAAATTCTTTTTTAATATTAATATTCTATAGCTATAATTTTGTAAGCGCCTTAAAAGTTCAGATCTCTACCCTTTCCATGTGCTCTATAGCACTAGTAAATACATTGGAGTTACTACATAATAAAAAGTAACCCATAATTTGGTCTTCTGCAGGTTTGACAACTTCTGATTAGCTATATGTGCATTCAATTTCGAAGTAATGTATATAGAGAGATAATTATTTTGAACTCAGTAGATTTCCCACTATAGCCTGCTAACTTATAACCTCTTCCATCATTCATTGTATCAGCTCTGCCCTCATTAGGACCTGCAGTTTATCTGACACTCCCTAATTTGCTCAATTCTAACCACTTTAACCATATTAGATATTCTACTTAGACTAGACGCCACATTCAACCATTTTAATGATGCCCTTATTAACTTTCTGGATCTTCTTGGCCCTTTAAGCCGTAATTAATAATGGCCATGCATGGATCATTCTGACCATCTATGTTTTTCATTCCTCCTTTTGACCTACAAAATATCACTGGAAAAAAATACAGACAGTGGATAAACATGGGCAGTAACAAACCCTGTTTAATTTCAGTTAGTAGGTACTTATTGCTATGTTCATTGGTCCTATTTTTCATCTCCCATAGATTCTTTTTTTTTTTTTTTTTTTTAAATTTGCTGAGGCAATTGGGGTTAAGTGACCTGCCCAGGGTCACACAGCTAGGAAGTGTTAAGTGTCTGAGACTAGATTTGAACTCAGGTCCTCCTGACTTCAAGGCTGGTGCTCTATCCACTGTACTATCTAGCTGCCCCTCCCATAGATTCTTTAGCATTTATTCCTACCAGTGGCTGTTCTCGAAAGTATTATTTACAGTAGTTATGATGGGATTGGCAGTGATAGTGTAAATATTTTTTACCTTTTTCAAATTTTCACTTTCACCATCTTTCAGTGCATAGTAAATACAGTGATCTCTACTAAGAAAATCTAGATTCCCCAGGTGGGAACTCATTCATCTAATTCCTTTTTGCTTCAACTTACTTCTTTCTCTTTTTTTCTTTCTGCCACAAAAAAAGTGATGCATTTCCATATTCCAGTATAACTCTTGTTGCTTTTACACTACTCCCTTTTGCCTTCTTGACCTTGTTTTCTCACAAAATTTCTTTTTTTTCCTTAATAGTATTTTACTTTTCCAAATATATGTAAAGATATTTTTCAACATTCATTTTTTTTTATTTAAATTTTATTTTATTTAATAATAACTTTGTATTGACAGAATCCATGCCAGGGTCCCTTGCACTCGCTTATGTTTCGTTTTTTTCCCCTCCCTCCCTCCACCCCCCCCCAATGGCAAGCAGTCCTATATATGTTAAATATGTTGCAGTATATCCTAGATACAATACATATTTGCAGAACCGAACAGTTCTCCTGTTCAACATTCATTTTTGTAAGACTTTGTGTTCAAAACTTTTCTCCCTACTTTGCTCTTCTCCCAGACAGCAAACAATCTGATGTAGGTAACAATGTGCAGTTCTTTTAAACATATTTCCATATCTGTCATATTATCTTACCAAATTTCTGACTCTTGCATCTTAAGGCAGTACGGTTTAACAGTTGATGAAAGTGCTGGGCCTGGAGTCAGGAAGAATTGAGTAAAACTGTGGTCTCAGACACTTACTTACCTTTGTGACCCTTGGGAAATTTTTTTGCTTCAATTATCTCAGCTGTAAATGGGATAATAATAGTACCTGCCTCAAAAGGTTGGAGTGAAGATCAAATGAGATCGTATTTTCAGTGCTTTGTACGGAGCCTGGCACATAATAAGTTAGATATAAATACTGCCTACTATTATTATGAATTTTCATATTTATTCCTTTGCCTTCTAAATGCCATTCTGTTTTTCTCCCTTTTACAGTCAAACTGGTTTCTAATGAATTCTGGTCTTCAGTTCTCTGCCTTCTTCCAGGATCTTCTCTTCCCAATTCATCATATTCATCAATGTCTGATGAATTTTCTTATTACTCCTTTGCTCAAAAACTCTTTTTAGCTCTCCTTATCTTACAGGTGATAAGGTCCAGCTCATTAGCCTCAAGGTCTTCCATATTCTAGCCCTTAGAATGTACTTTGATTTTTTCCCTTCCATTCCTGCTGTTCACTCATATAGCCATCTAACTCTAGTTAAGCCCTCTTCACTTCTCACCTGGAGTATAGAGGTGGCCCCTAATTTGTCTCTCTGCCTCCAATTCCCCATTCCAGTCTGGATGGCCGCCCCTTAGAATGATCTTCTATAAAACATGAGTCTGAATGTTCTACACACATTCCCTGAATTTTCCTCTCCTCTTTCTCTTGGTTGTCTCCTTCCCTCCCCCTCCCATAAAATCCAATGATTTCTTATTAACTCTAGAGTGAAATATTAGCTCCTCTATTTATCAGTCAAATCTGGGCCCTATCTTAACTTCCTGGTCTTTTTATATCTTATTTGCTGCATTGCTCTTTATGCTTACTAAACTGATCTTATTGTTCCATTTAACTTGCCTTTGCTCTGGCTATCTCTCTTGCTTCTACAATATACTCTTTTCTCACCTACCCTCCTTAGGATCCTTGATTCTCCTTCAAGACCCAGCTCAAATGCTTCATCTTTGTGATTCCTTTCCTGATCAGTTCCTTCTCTCCCCTCCCCCCCATATTCTCTCAGTGTTACCTTGTGTCTCTTATATAGGTGTTAGTATATGCTTGTGTATATGCATGTCTCCCCTGTTAGCATTTTAGATTTAAAGGTAAAAGGGATCTTAAATATCATCATAATCTTTTTTTTTAAGCCCTAAAAGTTGTTACTTTAAGATTTTAAAATATGTTCTTGCAACAACCCTGAGAGTTAACTATTGGAAGTGTTATTCTCATTTACAAGTAAGGAAACTGAGGGCTGGGAGCAGTTAATTGACTAGCACAAAGTCATATACTTGATAAGTCTCTGGATTTCAAGTTGTTCTCTTTTCACTTTAAAATCAGAGTTTCATCTCAGTCTGCCTATCAATAGTATCTATTCATCCTTCATGACCAAACTGAGATGTCACCTCCAGTTAAGCCTTCACTGATTGCCACAGATCCTGGTTCCCTTTTCCCTATATTTCAACCCTTCTCTTTCTGTTATGTCTTCAGGAGCTCTCACTTTATTGTTAACAACTTCCCTAATATTAGGCTTGTGATTCTCCTATTTTTTCCATTTTATACTCACAAGCACATGGGTTCCCTCTGTCCATGAGAACAGTGTGTCACTGGATGTCCTCTCTAGTGGTTGACACATTGCTTTTTGTTTCCTACACATTTAACTCTCCAAGAAAAAGGAGCATATTCTGCTCCTTGCTGCTGTGTCTAGACTTTCCTGCCATTGTCATCTTTTTTGAGGGGTACTTAATTCATTTTTATTGATTGCCCATCTAGACCTTAGAACTCTGTCCTCTGTGTTCCAGTTCTCATACTTTGGGATTTTAGTGTACACATTGATATCCTTCTCAATTCATTATCTCACCTCTCACCGTCCCTCACCTGACACTATCAAATAAGGATGACATGTCATCTGTATGATCTTGCTGGAAGTCATTTCACATCCCTGAGTCTCAGGTTGCTTAACTGTCAAATGAGAGGGTTAGATTAGATGTCCTCTAAGGTTTTTTCCAGATCTAAATCTGTAATCTTATGAATCATCATTTAGAGTTGTTTGATCTCTGATTCAGAACTCTGAAATTTATCTCTCAGACAATAACCATTTTTCTTTTCCCTCCCTTACTTCTCCTAAAGTTATTTATCTTCATTATGACTTCTATTCACTTACCCCTTCTGCATTCCCAATTTATCTCTTCTTTCTTTGAAATCTTACTTAACCTTATGGGTAACCATTCACTAAACTTCTGTTAGCTGCAATTTCAGCATCTGTACAATGAGAAGATTGGATTAGATGACTTCTGAGATCTTTTCTAACTTTAGATAAATGATTGTAAATTCATTTTTCTCCCATTTTCTTAACAAGTCACTTAGCCTCTGTCTGCCTCAGTTTCCTCAATAATAAAATGAGCCTAATAATGGCACCTGTATTTCAGGATTCTTGTGGAGACCAAATTAAAAAATATTTTAAAAATGTTTTGCACAGTGCCTGGGACATAGTATATGCTTAATAAATGTCTTGCTGTCATCCTACCCCTTAACTCCCTTTTAGCTTCAACTTTCTATGCAGTGCCTTCCTGGCTCTCAAATTGTTTTTACTGTCCTCTGAAATTAATTTGAATTAACTTTATATATAATTTGTATATACTTATTCAGGGGCTCATATTTTCCCTTCCCTTATAGATTGTAACCTCCTCATTATACAGGATGACTTATTTTGTTTTTGATCTTTATGTGCACAGTACTTCAAGTAAAGGGACTTAATGAATGCTTGCTGAATTGAATCTATAGTAACCAATAATTCCTTCTACAATATCCACAGCAAATGGCCTTTTGATTTTCTGCTAGTTAAAACCTTTCTACATTGTGTGTTTGGGGGGGAAGTTGAGTATTGCTATTCAGCTAAATATTACCAATTCCTTAACTTTTGTATCCTTAAGTCCTCTTGAATTCATGATATCCTTCTGGACACACTTTAGTTTGCAGAGCCTTCCCCCTGAACTGCATACGGTATTCTAAATATGATCTGGATAGAGCTTAATAGAAAAAACTAGCTCTTTCCTTCATTTTGGACTTCAGTGCTTTATCTTCCACTGATTAAAGTTTGTGACTTATGCTTAGTTATATTGTTATTTTGAATATTTTATCTTCTCAAACTTCTGGGGATCATTTTTTATTTATCTTTCTCTGCCTTACCTTGCACTGCCTTGTTCCAGAAAATGATCAATAGAACTTTGGTTGAATGAATGTTAGGTATATTTCATGTTTCTTTGTTTTTTAGTAATTTTAAGGTACAACACATATCTGAAGAAAGAAAAAGTGAAGATTCTGTAGCAGAAACTGTTGTTTCATGTCTTCCAGAAACTAACATTTTAAATGTAGTTAAGGTAAGAAACTTGCCTTTTATCAGTTTTTTTAAGAGTCATTTTTGTCTTTTTTTTCAGTTTCAGTTTCAGATTTCACATGGAATAAATGCCCTTTCTACAAAAAACAGTGATAATAATAAATGATGCTTTTGCTTTGGAAGCCAGGACTTGATTAAGAAAAAATTTAGTTTTATTACTCACAACTTTATTTTGGTATTCATCTGAGGTCTAGTATTGAAGTAGAGAACTTTGATTTGTCATGAAACTTAGGAATCTAGAGAAAGAGTTAGCAGAAATATTTTGTTTTATAATGTTTGTTCTGTCTTTGTAATGATTGAATCGTTGCTAAGTCCCAGAATATAAAGGAATATTTTTTTCTGGATATAGGCCTGTAAGTAAAATATTTTTCCTTAGAAATTTCATTTCATTTATTTTTGTGATTGTGTGTTAAGTTTATAGGCTTGTGTACAGCTGTATACCCAGAAGGTTACACAGATCAAGAAATAATCTTGCTGCTTTTAATGTTCTTGAAAATGAGTTTGGAAAAGCACCTGAAACAAATTGCACTAGTGGATTTTCAGAGTCTCCTCATAAACCTGTTGAAAAACATTAGAGATTGGGACACAAAGGTAAGAGGTGAACTGCTGAAGAATAATACTAGTTTGGTGTTATGAGTGCAGAAGTTTACTTTCCGTGCAGACAGAATAAAAATGTGTTCTGTTTCCAATATAAAACCTAATATTTGGCAAATGAGGATTGACTCAGACACAGAGAAAGAGACTGCATGTGTTTGTTAATATGTTAAATTTATTAATATGTTAAAAACATGAAAATTATCCTTTTCCATCATCCTTAATCAGAGCTTCCTAAGTTTAGGACTCACTGGATTTTTTTTTTAATGTTGATAATGATTTCAACAAATTATTTCCTTCATGATCTTGTACATTATACACTTAATTTACATTATTTCGTTATTTTGAGAAAAGGCCTGTAACACACTTCACTAGATTGTAAAAGAGATGTCATCTACAATGAAGATGTCATCATGCAGTGAACAACTCTTCCTAGTGCATCCCAAATTAAACTAAAATATAATTGGGAAGTATTTCTCAAAATAAATAAAACATACATAATACTATTAAACTAAGTCAATATGTGGCTCAGTATTTTGAGAGATCCTTATGTATACATAAGTGACTCGTTTCTGTTTGAATTTCACACTAATGATCTACAACACAAAGATGAACTTCTGCAATAGATCTATAAACTCAAGTGATTTCTACCTTAGTTTTGCCTTTGTTTATGTGGGAAGGCAGTTTTGGGGCGTTTGCTTATGTGAAATTCTTGGTACAGAGTTAATTGAAGATGTCTTAGTTCTCTGAAGAACCTAAATTGATTTAGAGAAGAAAGGAGATTTGTATATCAGTATCACAAGTGTTGTATGGATGTAGAATTTTTGTATTTATATTATCTGTGATCACAATATTGAACTAACCTGAAGGTTCGAAAACTATTTTCATCTTAGCAAAGAGCTCTAACTGTTCTGTAATAAGTTAATTGGAATCTTTTAAGTGCTTCTTTGTAATGTACTGGTTTTAAAAGAAGAGATTTGGTATTTGGAGGGAGAAGGTTGGGAATAATAAATGTTAGTCAATGTAAATGGACTTTCAGCTGTTTAATCCGTGCATGATAACTATCATGAAATAAACTCCTGTTTTATTTTTGTTTTTCAGATGCCTGAACTCTGTATGGCTATAAGTGAGCTGTCCACTCATCATCACAATCTTCTGTGGTTGGTACAGTTTGTCCCTAACTGGACAGTACGTGGAAGGTATTTAAAACTCTGGGGAGGAAGGGGAAAAAAGGTTGTAATAGCATTTACTTCAGAAAAGTGTAAGCTCTTTAGTAGAAGAGAATCTTTCTATTCTTTATACTTGTCTCCCAGCTCTTGGCATTTAGTTGCTTACTAAATGCTTATTGAAAGTTCTTTCCTTTTTTCTATTGCTTCTCATTATCTTTGAGTGACAGATCAGTATTATTTCTCATTTTTTTATTGTGATAACATATAGTACCAGCAAAAACTTGAGTTTGCTGCTTAATCCGTATTTACTGTCTAGATAATGGTTCTGGAAATCATTCTTGACCTTATAAAATATTGATATAAAATGTTTCCCCTCTTACATTAGTAATGTTTATTGCTCTGTAATATAATTCTCTTGAAACTATTTTAAAATTGGAATAAATTAAGGACTAAGAAAAATCATGCTTTAAAAAAATGCTCACCTCCTCTTTAGCTTTCCAAAAATATTGTTAAAAAATAAATGTAATTGCAGTTTTAAATTTAAATTTTAGGCAGGTGAGACAGCATCTCAGCCTAGTGATTATTGCTAAATTTCTGGACAAGAAACCTGAAGATATTCCAAGTACCAGTGATTTGCAGGTATGAATATCTTTTTGACTGAGTGTTGGTTTAAGGATTCACTTTAGGAATTTTAAAAGCCTGGAGCTTCTTGTAATTGCTTTTCACAAGCTACTAAATAATCTTTTTTAAAACTGCTAAAATTTGACTGTTTAATATTGGTTAATAGTATATGCCATGACATAAGAATTTAACTTTACAGTCTTTTAATGATTCTATTTTGTTTTCCTTCTTGGAAAATTAAAAGACATTACAAATGAAGAAAACTCAGTAGAAAAGCACTTAAAATTTGAAATATGTGGTGTTACAGTGGTAGATTTAAGATAATTTGAGTTTGGGATACTTGAATTTATAAATACTTTGTGACACATAAATTACTAAGTTATCTGCATAACTTAAGTTATGAGTGATTGGCAGATAATGGTGTTTGTCCCCATGGAAGAAGAAATAGGAAACAACTAGCTGGGATTCATGTTTTTATTCTTACCCATTTTCCCTTTAAAATATTCAGGTACAGACTTAGAACCACATTAATAATGAATTCTCAAACTTGGTAATTAGTCTTCAAATGAAAGAGTTTAGTGATGACATATTCAACCCTAAGCATTACATCTCCATTTCAATGATTCATTCATTACTGATTCACTGAACATTCATTACTCCCTGAAGAAATAAGATTTTCATGTAAATGTATAAAAACTCAAAATTTTTACATTTTTGGCCAGCTGGCCCATTCAAACATTTATCCTTAAATAATAAAAACCTATTCTAACACAAAGTTAGCTGTAAGATATTAAGATCTTTAATTAAAGGAGAGTAATCAGGGGACTCTGTGTGTATGTGTGTATGTGTATGTGTGTATACACATGAATATGTATTAAAGGTAGGTGTAAGAAGGAAGAGCAATGTAATGCTACCATACTAAAGCTTATTTATTAGTGCCATTCTTATAAATTAACATAAATAATTATTCACAAAGAAGGGAACTTAAAAGAAACTTCCACTACTGATACTACTGATAATTCATCTCCTATGTCTTTCATTTGGTAGATGTCTCTCCTTTGTCAGTACCTAATGCAAATGAAGCCTTCTGATATGTTAAGGAAAATGATAGCAAAGAAAAGAGGTGAAGAAGAGGGTAACATTACCAAAAACTGCTTAAATATAGATCTTGAGCAACAGGTATGTTTTAAGACGGGATTATCTGATAAAATACATGTATTATCTCTTTTTTTTGCAGAAGTAGGTGACTTTGAAAATGGAATGCTATGTATGCTGTCAGACTTGGTTGATGTGTTGTTTAGCTGAACTGGCTTTTCCAAACCCTTTCATTCTTTATTGTAAGGAACAATTTTCTGCGGTTTAGGAAGATTTTCATATCTACATAGAAATGAAATAAAGATGATGTAAAAATAAGGCATTAATAAAATCTTATTTTGAAAGACTTAAGTTATCTGGAAGCACATGAAAACAAGATTGACTTTTCCATGGGCTTTTTGTAATAATAAATGAATTTCAGGAAGCTGGCCAAAAAGCGAGTCCTACTTTTCCATTTATTTCTGCTATGAAATTTTTGAATAAATTGAGTAGCATAAAATAGGTGTCATTATAATTTAAGAGCATAATTCTATATGTTTTTTTCTTTCAGAAGCAATTTTTTTCAATTACATGTGAAGATAGTTTTCAACATTCATTTTTGTAAGATTTTGAGTTCATTATTTCTCCACCCCTTTCTTATCTCCTCCCTTCCCAAGACAGCTAACATGTATAAGTTATACATGTACAATTATTTTAACCATATTCCATATTAATCATATTGTGAAAGAAGAAACAGAACAAAAGAAAAACTATGAAAAATAAAAAAGCAAACAAACAAAAAGGTGAAAATAGTGTGATCCACATTCAGTTTCCCTAGTTGTCTCTTTGGATGTGGGTGGCTGTTATGGGCCAGAACTTGAAACAGGTGCTAAGTAAGTGGAATTGAGGAGACAGTGGTTAAATCTAGTTTAGCACTGATTTAATCCTACAACAAATAATGGTTTCCTAGTGATATAAATAATTGGTGTATACTCAGTGTGGAACATGTAAGGAGGAGCTGTCAGGGCCAGAAAGGACAAGCGCATTAGAAGCTTTCTGAGCTTTCTGATTCATTCCATCGTCCACCTTTGCTGTGGCTGAAGGCTCAAGCACAAATCTTTGAAAGTTGAGGAGATTTCAGAAGCCAGAGAAGGCATTCAGGCAGAACTAAGGAAAATAGAGAAGCGGTAGCAGGCTGTCCTGTGGAAAACACTGAAACCAAGATCTGGAAGGCCTCCAGAAAACTAGCCGATCCCCAAGTAAAGGAGATAAGATTTTGAAGGAGACAATAAAGGATTTGGACTTTAACTCCTGGCTGCACTTATGATTACTGAACTGAAACTAAAGCTACTTCCAGAAGCCCCCAAGAAACCTGCTCCCACAGAAAATTACATTTTAGAGAAGAATATTACAGGTGGCATTTTCTATTCCATGTCTATTCGAATTGTGTTGTATCCCTATATGGCTGAGAAGACCTGAGTCTCTTATAATTGATCATCATATAATTTTGCTGTAATTGTATATATTGTTCTAATTCTACTCACTTCACTGAGCATCAGTTCATGTAAGTCTTTTGAGGCTTTTCTGAAATTAGCATCCTATTCATTATTTCTTATTAAACAATAATATTCCATGATTTTCATATACCACAATTTATTAAGCCATTCCCCAATTGATGGACATCCATTCATTTTCCAGTTGTTTGCCACCATAAAAAGAGATATTACAAGCATTTTTTTACATGTGGATGCTTTTCGCTGCTTTAAGATCTCTTTGGGGGGCAGCTAAGTGATTTAGTGGATAAAGCACCAGCCCTGAAGTCAGGAGGGCAAGTCACTTAACCCCAATTGCCTCAGGGAAAAGGAAAAAAAAAAAAAGATCTTTTTGGGATACAGATCCAGTAGAAACAATGCTGGATCAAAGGGTACGCAATTTTATAGCTCTTTGGGCATAGTTTCAAATTGTTCTCCAGAATGGCTAGATCAGTTCACAGCTTCACTGATAATGCATTAGTGTTCCAGTTTACTCACATTTCTTACAACATTTATCATTATCTTTGTCTTAGTCAATCTAATAAGAGGAGGTGGTACCTCAGAGTTGATTGCATTTCTGTAATCAGTAGTGATTTAGAGCATTTTTTCACATCTATGTGTTTTTTTTTTTTTAAGTATGTTTTTCTCTTAAACCAACTTTTTTTTTTTTACTCCTGACTATAACTCTTGAAATATTTACTTTTCCTTTGTTTTGGCACTCAGATATTGTTTTGCTGTTAAGTAGCTTTGGTGAAAAATTGACCTCATCAGTATAGGTACTCTTGCTTTTTTGCAGATTTCAACCCACCCATGCTTTCCCATTATATGGCTTTTTTTCTTTTCCTTCTATAAATATGTCAAAGTCAATTCGTACAATTTAATGAATAACATTTATTATTGCAGTGCTCTCAAATTGAAGTTCACTTAATTACATGCCATCTTTTTATCATTGTAATTTCTTCTATTTTTATGAATTTTTGCTTCAACAAATTTGTTGTCAGCTGTACATAGCTGATTAGGGGAATGATTCCTACATTAGTCATTTCCTACCTGTCAGAATTTAATAATTTGTTTTTGTTATATTTGGTGCTTTCCATGTCTTAACATTCCTAACACTGTTTTCAAAGAAAGTATTTGTGATATATTAGCATAAGGTTGTGTATTCTACAAGTCTTTTGCTTCTCTTGTATTTTGCTCCCAAACCATATTCTTCAACATTTCCGATCATCCTCCCCTTGGCCCACTTGTTCATTGAAGTCACCAAATATTAACATATATGTTGAGTTGATTTGGAAGATTTAATGGAATTCTTTGTAGAATTGACCCCCTCCTCCATCTACTTTGGATGTTGGCTCTTAAGTTGCAATTAATGTAATTGTGATATTTTTTCATGTTTATCTTGAGCCTTGTAGCAAAGTCCATCTCATGAAATAATGCTTCCTGTTGCCTCTTATTTACTTTTTAAAGGAGAATTTGTGAGCTATATTTCCATTTAGCTGCAATTTCCTTTTGTCTTGTTTCTTTTAAGTTAAGATCATCACAGGATAAATACAATTTAGTTCCTCTGGCTGTGTGTCCATTTTTTGGACAGTAGATAAAAATCACTTTACTAAAGTGATTAAAGATTAAATTAAGAATTAAAGATTAAAATTTATAGATTATATAAAAATAGCATATCCTAGCATCTTCTTGCCCCTTTTCTGCCTTTTGATTACTGTTGTAGCTAGAAGCAGACTGGGACTACCCAAGACTGAGGGGCATTTTGTGTTTGTCTTTAATTCATAGGTTTTTGCCATGCCCATGAAATTCATCATCATGGTGATTTAAATTCTCCATTTTTCTATATGCTATTCTTTGGAAAACAGGCATGGTCTATTGTCAATATTGTGCTTTAATTCATTCCAGCATGGCAAAACCTGCCAGAGATGGTGGTCCATTGACAACTTTTAAGAAGCCAAGTTCTATACTTTTGTGTTATGAAGTCTGGTATTTTTTGTAACAAAATATGAAACCACTATCACCAGCACTAAATCTCTCTATTGTAGCTGTAGTACTGCTTTAAGAAAGGCTCTTGTTGAAGCAAGGGTAATATTTAGAAGAAATAAAATGAGCTTGTAATTAGATGTTAAACTATTTGCTATAATTAAAAGCATAATGGGATTTGGATATAGGAAAGATTGAAGGAAGAGTGCTTAGGTGCTGGAATAACTTAAAGAATGGATGATTGGAATTGTTACTAGAGGAAGAGAGTATTATTAAAGATATGAGGAAGACTCTGTGCCCTTTGATCCAATAGTGCTACTATTCAGTCTGGGTCCCAAAGAAATCATAAAAGAGGAAAAAGAACCCACATATCCATAAATGTTTGTAGCAATTAGTTTATATGGTGGCAAAGTATTGGAAAATGAGTGCATGGCTGAAAAAAATGTCCAAAAAAAACCTGGAAAATTTTACATGAACTGATGGTGAGTGAAGCAAGCAGAACCAGGAAAACATTGTACACAACAACAAAATTGTATGATGACCAACTGTGTAGACTTGATTTTTCTCAGCAATTCAGTAATCTCAGGAAATAAGCAATTTTGGGTGGGAAATGACATCTACATCCAGAAAGTGAATTGTGGAGAATGGATGTGGATTGAAGCATAGGATTTTCATCTTTATTTTTCTTCTGGCTTTTTTTTCTTGTGGTTTTTCCTTTTTGTTCTGCTTTTTTTTTTTTTTTTCTTTCCCAACATAACTCATGAAAATAAGTTTTTTAAAAAATCAATACACATGTATAATAATTTTTTTAAAAAGGATTGTGAGAATGGCAAATGAGCATAGATTGTATGCTAGAATTTGACAAATTTTAAATGGTACAATTAAGGTGGTGAATACAAGTTGAATTGTAGTAGGAAATAGAATTGAGCAGGTTAAGATTATGAAGAAACATCAAAGCTTGGTAGAAATCTAAACTTAGCCATTATAAATTGGGCAAAGGAATGATGATCAAAGTCTTACTGTAAGAAAATCAATTTATCTTGTGCAATTGGTAGCAAGAATATAACATGTGTACCTGAACTGTGGTGGTGGTAGAAATGAAAAGTGAAGGAATGAATCAAATATTCTGAAAAAGATATTAAGATATCTGATAGGTTGAATATATGTAATGGAAAGCAAAGAATTACTTGACAACTCTAAAGTTTCTTGCTTAGGAGATTAGAAATATATAGTCAGTATGACTAAAAAATAAAAGCCAAGAAATGGAACTGATGAGTTTGAAGTTAGCATATTCAGCCTCAGTCACTTAATACTTAACTAAAACTGTGTGATCCTAGGCAAATCACTTAACCCAATTTCCTAGCAGAAACAACAAAAAAAGATGGCTGTCTACTTATATTTTTTAATTTTCTGACAATGTAGATTTGAGTATCCTATGAATTTATTTTTCTTAGATTGTTGTTTATCTAAATTTATCAGAGTCTGAAACTGAACTCATCTTCTATATATAAACCTGGTCTTCCTACAGAATTCTTTATTTCTTTTGATAAGACCACTTTTCTCCACATATACTTGTCAGTTCATCTTCCATGGTGTCTTTCAGATCTGTTTTCCTTCTTTTTGCTCACACTGCCACCTTCCTAGTTCAGATCCTCAACACTTTTTACATAGACTATTCTAATACTTTCTTAATTGACTGTTATGCCCTCTACTCCATCTGTCACACAACTGGCAAAATAACTTTCCTGGTATACAGGCTTGGAGCTCCCTGTTGTGTAGATAGGCCAAGGAATTAGTAATTTATTGTGTCATTTAGTGTCCTCTACAGCAGGTGTCTGTGTGTATTTGTGTTTCTCTCCATTTTATTCCATTATAAAAGTAACATTTTGGTCTGTCAGACTAAATGTGACCTTTTTTCTTCCCCCCCTTCCCCTCGGACTAGAAAGCACTAATTATTTTATGTTTAATCTTTTCTAGGTATATTACTTGACTTATGTGCTTCTGCACTTAGTCAATGAAGTCAGTGCCTATTCTTTCCCTTTTCAACGAAGGGTAAGGGATCTTTATTATTTTTAATGTAGTTTTTATAAGGATAAGTAGATTCATTTTGCATGTAGAAAAATTTACCAAAAGTTAACTTGATTTGACTTGACATTTTTTTATTTTATGCATTTAAAAACATTTTAAGATTGAATACGTGTAACCAATAGCAAATTGCTTGCTGTCTCTTGGAGGGAAAAAATGAAGGAAAGAGAAAAAATTTGAAACTCAAATTTCTTTAAATGTTTGTTTAAAAGTAGTTTTACATGTAATTGGGAGGGGAATAAAATCTCTTTTTTAAAAATAAAAAATAAATAGACAGGGGAAATGTGTAATTTGTTCAGAGTTTAAAAAAAAATACTAAACCGACAATGATCAATTTTTTTATCCCCAAATACATGCAAAAACAGTTTTTTAACATTCACCTTTACTAAACCTCATATTCTAAATTCTTCTCTCTCCTTTTCCCCCTCCTCCTCCCCCCCACCCCCAGATATCAAGAAATCCAAGATAGGTTAAACATGCAGTTCTTCTAAATATTTCCAAATTCATCATGTTGCACAAAAAAAATCAGATGAAAAGAGGAGGAAAAAAAAAACCTAAAAGACAGAAAAAAAAAAAAAAAAAACAACCTGATATGGTTTTAAAAAAAAATTTTTTTTGAGAAGGGATCCAGGAGTTTTACATAACTTCCCAAAGATTCCATGACTTAAAAAAGGTTTAGAGCCCCAGTTTTAGAATTGGGCACAAAACATCAAATGGTGAAGTAATCTTATGAGAAAATCAGTTCTGTAACAGTTAATTTCTTGTGATTAGTAGTATCCTGTTGTTTAGTACATGCTAATATTCCTTAACACTAAAATTTAACTCAGTATTTTCCTGTCAAGGAAATAGTGGTGTTCATAAATTTTGACTTAAGTCTGAGTCTAGTTGAAATATTTTACCCTTTTATAAAGGCTATTGATGTTCACAAAAATAAACAAATGTGTCCATAGTAGCTTGGTAAACTTCAATCTCTTTACTTTTGTGATTTAGGCATGATGAACATTATAATTTAATCATTAGTCTTTAATAAGTTTGTATGCATTATTAAATTCTTTTTTAAAAAAAATTCAACTTAGAAGCTAAAGCTAATTTCCCAAGGAATTCAGTATGATAGGTCTTTTATCAATAAAAGCTTGTTTTGTTTCTGGAGGAAAACAGGTTGTCTATTGAAGCTTGAATATTCCTTAGAGAGTGGGCTAAAACACTTCTCATATTTCTGAGGAATTCAGCACCTACCCTGAGCTCTAGATCTACTTTTCATTAATGCCCCCATGGATAAGAGCTATTTAGAATTACTACTTTTATTTTTGGCTATTTTTCTATTTTAACTAGCAAGAAACCATAATAGCCCTATTGTCTTGGTAGTCACTGCTTTCACTGATAGAACAGAGTTTGGATATGATTGTTTTGGCTGATTAACATTAGAAATTGAAAACTAAGGGATGATAGATTTGGAAATGATTATCAGTTGGTTTGGCTGACTCTGAACTTTGCATTTTTTGATAGTTTATAATGCTTCATAGTTAATTTGTTTTAAATCCCTTTTCTTTGTTTCATGTAGAAATATTTGCTACAACTCTGTGGTTCTCTGGAGAAGCATATAAAGTGTTATATCAAAGAAGATGCAAGGTTTTTTCATAGGACAAAGGTAAATGTGAATGTTCTTTCTTAATAAATGATAAAGGACACTTTACTTTAAAAATATGTGTTTATGTTCATTAAAAACTTAAGGCATATTCTTGAATCTCAAATCCATGTTTAGTGGCAACTTGAACTTAATATTTTGTTGTTTCTTATATTTTGGATAGTCTGAAATAATGTGATAATGTGTATTATATGTATAACTTTCACATCCTAAATTAAAATCTATCCAGGGTAGGAGTGGTCACTTGAATCTAGTACATTTTTATTTTATTAATTGAAATAGCTTAGTAACAGATGTGTATTTTTGTATTAAGTTACAGATTTTCAAATACCTGTTGGAAATAGTTCTTAGTACTAGAATAGAAAGCCCTGGTTTCAGAAATACATTCTTTTGAACACTTACTAGAGTTACTGGTCCGTAGAACCTTGTGATTGTTGTTGACAGACAGATTCAAAGAGGACCACCCAGCGGCTTTTTTGAAGTGGAGGGTCTGAGTCCAAGTTGGTGCCAGAAGCCGCTGTTTTATTTACTCAGAGTGGAGAGTGACAGAAGTGGTCTAGGGAATTGCTTCAGAGGATGGTCTTGTTGAAATGGAAGTTTCATGCTTTCTCTTAAGTAAGTTAAGGGAAAGTAGCAACTTATTTAAGTGAAATTGAATCTACTGAATTCCAGATGCCAAAAAAAGTTCCATTCCTGAACTGAAAGACAACTACAAAAAGTAGTCTTACATTAATCTTGTTTAAGTAGTTAAAACTTTTCCCAGAAGTCAGTTGCTGATTAACAATATTTGTATGAGGATTTAAAAGAATGTATCATTTTCATTCTGGTACAGTGATCTGCACAGAGACTGATCAAACATGTACATTCTCAATATGGAGAGAAAAAAACACAGTATTTAGAGTGCTTTTAGTACTAGAAAGAACCTGAACCTTTTTAAGCTGGAGCTGGGGCAGCTTGGGAGATCATCCAAGGTGGGCCATAAGCAAAGGTATCTATTAAAATGAGTTTTTTGTTTTTGTTTTAAAGGTAGTAGATTTAGTTGCCATCATACATGGAAAATGGCAAGACATGATCCATAATTCTCAGCCTATTCAGGTAACATTTCAACATGTGATTCCTTTTTTCTTAATGCTGAATACTTTGTGTGCTTTGAATATAAATATATATAATATATTGCTTATATTATGCTTTGTTATAGCTTATTACTTAAATGATGATTCACTGTATCAGGGTTTTTTGCTTTTGGGGGGGGGGGGAATAGTGCATAAGGGAATACTTTAAAATTATGTTGCTGAAAGTACATATAATGGGTATTAAAAACCAGGTGCATTTAAATTGCATTTCACTGAAAGGATTTTTTTTTTTTTTTTAAATAAAGATCATACTTAAGCACTTTGTTGTAAGTTCTGTTCAAGGAAGCCTTGCCATAATTGCTTAATGCCTAACTATCTGGTGTGAGATTATCTGGGTTCACCTAGATTATATTGAAATCGTAGGAATGCTAAAGGGAGTCTTCAGAGATAAAGACAAAGGAAAAGTGAGCTCATATTATCTGACGTGTAGATGCTTTTAATATCGCTGCTGTTATTAATTAGGTGACCTAACAAGGCATGCATTTCCTTGTAGACAAAAGCCTTTGTATATTTAACCAGTATTCTCATAAGAAAAGTGGCAAAATGTTTTACTGCTTCTTCACTTTCTAAGTTTTTATCTTTTGACACAGCAATTAGGGTCAAGTGACTTGTGCACCAAGAGATATTTAGTTTGAAGTGTCTAAGGCTAGTTTGAACTCATGTCTTCCTCACTCCAGGACCAGTATTCTATTCACTGTGCAATCTAGCTGCCCCAACTTTTTAACTTCTAATAGTTTTTTTTTTCTTTCTTTTAAGATCAACAGTACATATACTAAATTAGCATTAATACAGATGGGAATTTATTTCCAAAGATTCGTGTTAATCCACTTAGCATTTTGCTTAATGTGCTTACTGTGCTTCTTTGTATATTATGGTGCCAAGTAAAACAAAGTGTTCATAGCATGTACCTCTATTATTAGACTACCACAACTTGAGGATGGACACCAATTACTCTAAAGTTGTAAGGAGGCAGTATAATATCACACTTACTGCATTCATCTTTATCTTCAAAGCACTTAATTTGCTTAATCTGCCAAAGCTTTTCTTCACTCAACTTCCTATTTCTTTTTAGGGAAAACTGCATGACTTCTGGGTACCAGATTCATAATTGAAATAGCTAAAATGTTGACCCAAGAGAAATTGAACAGGACAAGAACCTTTCCTGAAAATGTGGAAAATGTAGATTATAGACTTATAGAAACATTTGCATGGGGAGACAGACAAGTAATGTGCCATTTGTATCTGGACTCTACAAGAGAATGTAAATTATGAGCCTTAAATGGGGATTGTCTGATCCCTTTACAGGAGATACTAAAACTAGGACTTGGTTCCCACAAATCTGATATTATAGTGTGTTATGTATGAATGTACTTTAAAAATTTTTTTCATCAAATCACTGATTTATTATGTGTTGTCAAGTTTCCTAAAGTCCTGAATTGAAGTGCTGAGAAATATGGATAGATTTGCCAAGGTCATGTATGTTGCTGTCCTTTTGTATACCCCTAGATTTAATCATTTATAGGGTGTGTGGGCTTGAGAACAATTCATTCCACTTGAAAATCACAAAATTCTCTTAATGTTTAAAACACTTGTTTGCTAGCCTTTGGTTAACATTTCTATTAATGTTCTGGTGAGCCAAAAGGCCTTTGATAGTAACAAACTATTGACACTCTTAGTTTAACTAAAAGGCTTTTTTTTTTTTTTAAGTCAGTGTCTATTTTTGTGTATTTCTTAAAATTGAATGCCCCCTAAATGTTTGTATTATATTCTAAGTGACTCTAGTGAAACAGAGTAATTCAAACAAAAAAATCTAGGGAGACAATTTTTTTTTTCTTTGCAATTTTTTTTTTTTTTTTTTTTTTTGGGAAAAACATTTGGTCACCACAAATGAATGCATGGGGGGGGGGGGGGGGAATTTTCTGTGAGAATTACCATTGAAAAATTGGGTGGTTTAATTGACTCGTGTATTGGGGCAATTCACATTTCTGTGCCCTGGTCTAAGTTCAGCCTTCTTTGTAGAACAAAATTCTGCATCTTCATTCAGGAATCAAACCAATATGTTGTCTTCAGTCCTCCTCATTTTACATGCACACACATGAATGTGTATTCATTCTCTCTCTCTCTTTCTCTCTCTCTCTCTCTCTCTCTCTCTCTCTCCTCTCTCTCTCTCTCTCTCTCTCTCTCTTCTTTCTCTCTCTCTTCTTTCTCTCTCCTTTCCCATCCCTCCCTCCCTCTTCTCTTCTCTCTCACTTCCTATTAAAGTCCATTGGCAACTTTCCTTTTTTTTTATCTCTCTTCCTACCTCTTCAAGGTTTTATTATAAATGCCTGTTTTTAGGGGGGAAATGAAAAGATTTATTTAGATAAGGGTAAAGGCTCCTTGTTGCAGGATATATGTCTAAATATAAATATCATTCTCTTTTGATATTTTATTTGTAATTTTATGTGTTCATATTTTTCTCACTAACCATTGTATAAAGTGTACAAATTGCTGAGTACATGAAATATATTTGATTTTGTGTAATTAGAGCATGTAAATAGTTTCTTATCATGTGCTTTAAAGGGACTGCATTGGATTGGTTAAGGAGGGAAAGATGGATTATTTAGATGTATATAAGCACTTTTTTAGTGCAGATTAAAGTACATAAACTGCTAGACCTATGACTTTTTAACCACTTTGGTAAACTTTTATTTAAAAATTTTCATAAAAATAAAATTTTTTTTACTTCAACATCTCTCATGGAAGAATTGATGCATAGGCCATTAAAAAAAGAAGAAAACAGGAAAATGAAGGTTATAATTCTAAAATGGGCAGCTTGAATTCATTCTATAGGTCATAATAATAGTATATTAGTATATACATAGGACTCTACTACTGAAAGTTTTGGATTCTGTTTTAATACAAGTAGTCCTTTATTGATTCTTTGCAAAATCTATCTTAACACACACAGGCAAAAATTGACAGTCTGAAGAAGGCAGAAGGTAGGGCAGTACAAAAAAACGCTTCAGAAGTCCATCAGCTCCTGCCCCTGATGTTTGGTGGCCAGAGATCCCAAAATAGTGCGATGATTTTGCAAAGAATTAGAATTTGCTGAAGTGCAGGAATATAACAGTAATACTGGAACCTTTGTCTCTGAGTTTTGTTTCTAAGGCAAATCCTCCCAAAGAAACACTAATTGTAAAACCAGCAGCTTTTTTAATCTTTGTAAACAAAATTTGCCCCAGTTAATGCTGTTTGGCAAGATTAACCATGCCAGGAACTGTACTGTCTATTTAATTTCCTAAATAAGCTGAAGTTACTGTCCATATTGCAAAGAGAAAATAAAGATATTTATTTTTTTAAAAAAAATTGTTTTTGCTTATATGTAACTGACTTTCTAACTGATTTTTTGTTGTTATTGTGCTTAATAGAAAATATAACTTCTTCTTGCTGAGATCATATTAATAATCTTTGTGGAAAAACTCATTTAGCATCATTGGCATTTGTATATTGTCTCCTGATGGCTGAGGAGAAGCTGTCAGAAAACATAAGGTGAGAGGTCAGGATGTATTAAGAAGTTTTTATTTGATTTTACCATTTCAGTAACAGGAAAGATGTTTTAAGTTTGATTTGCAGGTCAACCCCCAGAGGTCAGGTAGAAAATGGTAACTGAATTGGTATTAATTATTGATAAGAGCCCGAAGGTCAGTGGCTAGCACAGTGCTTGCACATCTTTACTGCTTCTGGTGGATGTTCAAATTGAATTGAAGCTTACGTCATTATAAATAATATAAATGTAGTTCATGGAGAGAACAGTCCTGACCCTTGAGGAGCTCATAGTCTGATGAGGAAAAGGAGAGAACAAGCAAATAGTTCTGTGAACAAATGAGAAACAGAATTAATAATAGTACATACGTAAATTAATAATTAAGAGGTATTTAAAAAGGCTTTCCTTAGAAGATAGGATTTTCGTTGGGATTTGAAATAATTCATGGAATTGAAGGAAAGAAGCTGATTTTCTTTTTTTAAAGTACAAGAAGCCTTAATGACAAGAAAATAACCATTTACATATAGCTATGCCAGTGAATCAGGAATGTTTGGGAAGTCCTCTTAGGTTTCTGGTTTTATATCTCTGAATGTGGAGATATCTCAGATGGCAAATTAGATATAGCTGGTAAGTAGAGTTCTTTTTATTTATCATCAGTTTTCTTTCTCATTGTGCTCTGCCTCTTTGACTTTATTTGCTCAATAGTTAAGCTGCCCAGAAGGGCATCCAGAAAGAATAAAACTTTTTTAGTAAGAAGTTTTTGCATTGCACAGTGTTTAAAATACTTTGAGTATCTTACTTGATATTAAAAGCTTCATTTGTTTCAGTTTGAGCTTCTAACGTTTAATGGTAATGCTTCTATACCTCCCACACTTTCGTGTGTGTGTGTGTGTTTGCGCGTGCTCATGCGCATCTGTTTGTATTTTATGCATCCTATTATCCTACCTTAACCCCCAACTTTTGCTTTAAGTTATTCAGTTCTTAACTATGTTAAGCCATGTGTTGGAATAATGTTTTTTCCAGATCTTGGGGAAGTGAATTGCAAATATGGTTTAAAATATTATTTTGATAGCATTTGCATTTTTGTCTTTTTCCATTTACTGTAATCTAGTTTCTAGTAATTCCTAAGGGAAAATGTCCCCAGACATTGTCACTTTTTTTATCCTGTCTTTATCCGACCACTGTGCTTGACTATCTCCCCTAGGCCACTGTATTGACCAAGATTATCAGGAAAAAGAGACATTTTGGGATGTAGAAGACATTGGCATTAGAATTCCAGTAGCCTTTTACTACTTTAGTATTAGCTGTTTAACAAGAAGTTGAAAGGAAAACTATCAGCATCCACTCATTGAGAGAAGTTTCTTAACATAGTTCCAAATGTGACTACCAGAAACCTCAGTGTGCTATTAAATAGATTGTTGTGTCCAAGTATAAGGTTTTGTTTTGTTTTTTCCTTCTGGTTGTGTAACAAAATTTAATAGTAGGTGAGTTAGAAGCTGGGGAGATCAGCCCTGAAAAATACTCTTCACACCTTTCACAGCAGCTCTGACAATGAGTATGTCTGAATTTGAAGACATCTGCTATATGTTAATCAAAACACACTTACCAAAGGCAAATTAGAGGGATGGCTTAAAAGGAGGATACCATGGAACTGCAGGTTTGCTGTTATCTGAACTTACTGGTTCCAAATCTCACATCATTTCTACTAAAACTATAATGTGTTTCAATACTGTAGCAATCAGAAATTTAGGGGCAGGCTACCCAAATAAGTCTTCAGTTAAGAGAAATTATATATTCTCTGATTAGAAGGAGGGCAAGAAATGGCTATTGACAGTGAGCCCCATAGAAATGGGCCTGAACTCAGATTAAAAAGCAGAGACAAACTTGAAATTGAATTTGAACAGACTAATTAGACCTAGAAACTTGTAAGCAAAACTTGCAGAATGATAATGAAATAAGTCTGAGAATATTGTAATCAAGACTGTCTCCACAAGGAGGCACTTAAACTCAACAGTAGCAAAAGATGTTAAAACCTTGTGGTTTCCTGTTGACAACTCAAAAGTAAAAGTCCTTCGGAAACAGTAAAGGAAAATACATCTAGAAATGAGAAGTTGTCTCATAAACCCTTGGCATCCCTTTTTCCACCCTAGAGTATCACTTAGGAGAGTTTCAGGGGAGGTTCACATTCTCACCTGGGAGAATAGAGGAAATGGGATCAGAGCAAAGTGGTTAATAATGTACAAAGGAAAGTTAAGACTAAGGAGAAGGAAGCTTCTTAGCTTTCAAAGTGCTCTTGAAGAAGACAGAACCTAAATGAAGTGAAAAATGGCTTAAAAGTGAGAAAGCACAAATTATTTAACACAGCCTCACTTTCAAAATGCTTGATTGCTTACATAATATTTTCAAAGCCTTTTCATGTGATCCAAGTAACTCCTGAGTTGGTGTAGTAGAAAGAGAACACCTGATTCAAATCCTGGCTCAGATAATTTATCGTATAATTTGACGTTTTACTTAATTTCCCTGAAATTTTCTGTTTGCAAAATGGGAACAGTATAAGTACTGTCACTTTCCACTTTCCAGGCTTAATGTGAGAAAAGCACTTGGACTATTTGTAGAAATGTCAGGTATTTCCCCCATTTTATAGAGGAGGGAAGAAATCCAAAGGGATTAACTGATTCATTTGCACAATTAGGAATAGAGCTCAGTCTTTCTGAGTATGACCACAGAGTATTTTCCATCTCAAGAGATAGAGACAATATATTAAAAGGATTTGATAGAGAAATAATCTGAGGAAAGTGGTAGCAATCAAGAGAAGCTTTTTAGAGGAAGTTGTTTTTAATAACTTATTTCCTATCTAGTGATCAAGCTTGGTTTTGTAATCAAATACAGTAATAGGCCTTAATCTACCTTAGTGGCAAACCCAATATAACTAAGCAAATATTCATTAGTGAATAAAGTAGATTTCCAGATTTCCCTAAATTAAAAAAAAAAGAAAGGAAAAAGGCTGAAGTAAGAAGAGAGAAAAACAATTTTATTAAGCAACCATTACATTGCCAGGCACTGTATTAAACAAGTTACAAGTATTGTTTGATTCTCACAACAACCATGTGCTTTTGCTATCATTTCCATTTTACAGTTGAGGAAAATGAGACAAGTTAAGTGATTTGGCCCACAAATCACATAGACAGTAAGTGTCTGAGGCTGGATTTGAACTCTTAATATTTCTGACTCCAAGCCTATCATCAATCTATCCACTCTGGTACCTGGTAAGTGGAGAGGAACTGAGTTTTGTGGCCCAGATCTAGAGCTCTAAGCCTGAACTCTCAACACAAGTTGCTTCTGCACAAAAAAAGAGTGAACATGAGTCAGTTCATAATTGAACCAGTCAGCTTAATTTATATTCTCTTGGGACTTAATCCTTTTGATAGATCCTTCAGCATCATTGTTAGAATTATTTACCATAACCACAATTTTCATTTGGGAATCTCCCCATTTCCTAATGCCATCAAGTCTAAATTTCTAAATCTAGGTTCAAGGTAACTCATTACAGTCAAAAAAGCACCAGATTTGGAGTTAGAACCTCAACCAAGAACAAGTCTCTTCCCCTTTCTTGAATTCAGTTTCCTAATCTGTAAAATCGGTGGGGTTAGATGAAATGATGTTTATGGTCTTTTAGCTAAAATTTAGAACTGGACATTATCTAACCCTCTCCCTACTTCCTATCCAAAATTTATTTTCATTTGCTGTTTACCGTGATCCTCCATTTAATCATGCCCAATCCAGCCCGTTTTCATTTCTATTTTGCTTCTGCTCATCCAGGAGTGTCCATCTCTTTCTTTTTCGGAATCTGCAGGTTTTGGTAAGGATTAAATATCTGTGCTTGTGGTTTATCCAGAGAAGTAGCATTTCCTTTGTGTCTAGGAATAGACTTGTCCTCATCTTCAGCTCTGCTTTCCCCACCTCACAATACAATGCTGAGATATATGGGGTAATTACACATTTTTATTACCAAGGAGGATTGTGGGGGTGGCATATTGGGGAATGTTTTTTTAAAGGCATAACTTATTAAATGGGAGAATTTTTTTTTTTTAAATAAGTCTTCCAGAGGAATGGGAAGTGTTCAAGTCTTTTTCCTTACCAAAGGCTGGTAGGCTTAGATTTACAGATGAACTCATGAACCTGGAAAAGAGAAAACATCGGGAATGTGATCTTAAAGGTATTTGAAGGGCTATCATTCAAGAGGAGTAAACTTTATTCTGTTCCTTGTCCCAGGAAATTGAACTCACATGAGAAAAATTGCAAGAGAGGCAGATTTAGCCTGGAAGAATTACCTAGCAATCAGAGTCAACCAAAAAGTGAACTGCCTTGGTGTCTATTGCCCTTTCATTAGATCTTGAAAGGTTGGATGTGTCATAGCAGCTTTTTTTGGAAGACAGATTCTCCAGGGAGGGCATATTTCTGGTTTTGTGACAATTTAGGACTAGTTAGTGCACAAAGTAACGAGGATGGGGAAGAAGGTGGAGTCTAGAGGTTCAGTAACTAATGAAAATAGTTTAAGAAGTAGAAGAGGGGAAATTATGGTATTTCTAATTCAATCCTCTCGTTCATTCACTGATGCAGAAATTGGGTGATTTGCTTAAGATTTCCCTGATGGAAAGATCCAGAAATGGGATGCCAAACCCAGGCCCTCTCATTGCAAAACCCTGTATTCTCTCCACAAGGATTAGTCAGTAGTTACACTGCATCTAAGCCAATTTGAGTAGCTGTTGTTCATTCTCCTAGAGGACCATGACATGTAAGTGAACTGCATTTAAATGAGAGAGAACTGAGCAAAGGTCGCCTGCTGGCCAGATACAGATCTGGAGATCTATAGATCAGGAGATGATCCTGGATGCATTGGGAGACCTTGGCCTTTTTAAGCTGTGGTCTTCAAAAGGTTTCAGTTTGAGGCAACCATCTCAGAAGGCAAGATAAGAAATGAGGCAAAGAATGGCCTTTTACCTAGTTTGAAAAGAAAGTCAATTTGATAGGAGAAGATGTTGGGGGTTTCTGGCCCACCAAGAAACAATTTGGTATTTACATTCATTCTGAGTCAATTGGGTACCAAACATCAGGTGGGACTTGGCCAGGAATCGTTTGTTGGCCAACCAGTGAACCAGAGTGATTTGGGTTTAAAATATGGTCCTTAAGAAATCTAGCCCCTCTTATATCCCAAGAGATCTTAAAGAAGGGAAAGGGACCTATGTGTGCAAAAATGTTTGTGGCAACCTTTTTTGTAGTGGTCAGAAACTGGAAACTGAGTAGATGCCCATCAATTGGAGAATGGCTGAATTGTGGTATATGAATATTATGAAATATTATTGTTCTGTAAGAAATGACCAAAAGGATTAGAAAGGCCTGGAGAGACTTACATGAACTGATACTGAGTGAAATGAGCAGGACCAGAAGATCATTATATACAGCAACAACAATACTATATGATGATCAACTATGATGGACCTGGCCATCTTCAGCAACGAGATGAACCAAATCAGTTCCAATGGAGCAGTAATGAACTTAACCAGCTACACCCAGCAAAAGAACTCTGGGAGATGACTAAGAACCATTACCTTGAATTCCCAAGCCCTATATTTTTGCCCTCCTGCATTTTTGATTTCTTTCACAGACTAATTGTACAATATTTCAGAGTCTGATTCTTTTTGTACAGCAAAGTAACGGTTTGGACATGTATACTTATTTTGTATTTAATTTATACTATAACATATTTAACATGTATTGATCATCCTGCCATCAAGGGGAGGGGGTGGGGGGAAGGAGGGGAAAAATTGGAACAAAAGGTTTGGCAATTGTCAATGCTGTAAAATTACACATGCATATAACTTGTAAATAAAAAGCTATATTTAAAAAAAAATTAGTGACTAAAAAAAAATCTAGCCCCTGAACCCCAAAAGATCTGAGGTTTCAGCATCAAAATTTACATTCTTTTGGGTGGAGCACAGGCAGGAAGGGAAAGGAGAGAAAAATTGGAGAAATCTGTTGCCCGGAGGTGGGTATGAAGGAAAAAAACATGTTTACAAAAATGCAGGTTAATGGACTCAGGAATCCTATAACTGGGCCGGGGTGGGTCCGCAAGGAGCCTTTAGGTTCCCTCCCCTGTTGGATGCAGACCAGAACCGATCTGGGTTAGGCTGCCACCGCGTCCCTCCTTTTCTCCATTACGACCAAGTTGAAGGATGTAAGTCAAAGTGCAGGAGGCAGCGCGGGCCACAAGGGGGCGCAGCTACGATGCGGAGGTTGAACAATAGTGCGAGGTCCCTGGAGACATCGGGAGAGAAGAACCACTGCGGCTCGTGCCTGGCCCCAGGAGCAAACCATCGAGAAACCCACGGAAGGTGTCTTCCTGGCGGGCACTTCTGAACACAGATCGCAGCCTCTCGATCAAACAACCAGTGGTTAAGAGACGTGCTGGGGCCGAACCCTTTGCCCGGGCGGGCAGGGTTCAGAGCCTGTCCGATCCGGTGGCCCGGCTCGGCTCGGAGCCGGCGCTAGAGCAACCCGGGCTCCCCCGCACGCCCCGGAGGCCTATCCGCCCCTTACTTAACGCAATAGGTGCCTGGAGCGCCCTGCCGGAGGGGGGCGTGGCCCGAGCTGCGGCCGTGATCCCGGGGTCAAGGGTGCTTGGTGAGGCGAGGCGGGGCATCCCGCGGAACGAAGGTAGTGGGCTCTTTCCCAGCCCCGCCCTTCCCACCCCCAGGCTCCGCCCCAGTGCCGATCCTGTCACGCCCCCGCCCCGCCCCCTCCGGGCCGGGGCTGTGCTGCTGGAGCTGTAGTGTCCGTGTCGCTATGGACCCGGATTTAAGACTCCAAAGGTGTGTATAGGAAGGGAGGTGGAGGATGAGGGGCGGGGGTGTCGACCTTCCCTCCTACGGCCTCCAATTTGGGGTCTGGGGACGGGGCCGGGCCTTGGCCAGGTTGGGCCTCGTCCGGCTTCATACCCCCGATCGGCCTGAAGCCGAGGCCGCAGGTGCACGGGCCAGAGTGGGCCGGGAACTGCGGTGGGAGGCGGGAGCAGAGCGCGGCCGCAGCAGGTGCAGGCTTAGAGAAGCCCGGGCCGGAGTCCGCAACCTTGCCCGCCTGTCCCCCGCGTTGGGGAGCAGCACCTGGGAATCGAAGGGTGCGGGGGTCTTGTGAAGTTGCCTCCTCTGCATGGTGTGGGGACTAGGAGCTCGGTGGGCAAGGTAGGGTCCTTCTCAAGATCTGGGTTAAGTCCCCAGGCCCCAGAGGACAGGAGAAAGAAACATCTTCAAACTGTAACGGGAGGGATTGAGGTTATCAAGGAGCCCCAAGTGGACGGGATCAGCCGTGAGGGACCAACTCCACGTGGGGGAGGGGGGCGTCTTCCCCTCGGGTCGGAGGAAGGAACGGGGCTACTGACCCGATTCTGTCCTGGGTCACGGATAGGATGCCGCTGAGGTGCTTCCTTATTAAGGAAGGTCATGCTTGGGGGGAGGGGAGGGGTCGAGGCCCCAGACTTGGAAGGCCACCTGCAGCTGGATACACCGGGTGGGGGGGAGGGAAGACCCTGCCAGACTGTGCTCCCCGAACACCTGCAGGGAAGTCCCTGTGACTGGTCCATCACTGCAGGTATTTGGGAGATAGAGGCTCCTCCTCACACAGAATTCCAAGAAACATTTTTAGTAAATTATTGTTCTGGAGGCTCTGGTGACTTTGGGTCCCAGCCCAGCAGCCCTGCCTGGGGAAAGAAGCAGAGCCCTTTTAATACTAGCTCTATTCTCACCCCTACCTGACTGTTCCCAGTTCATTCCTATCCCCTTTCCCCTCCTCATGGAAGATTGGGTCTTTGTAGCGCAGAACCTAGCCCCTTCTTCACCGATTGTATGTCTTTGGGTATTGACATATCCATCTGAACATGAGTTCATGCTTGTATATGCATATACATGCATGTACATAGAATACTTGCATTTGTATGTACTTGTGTAGGTATGTACCTGTGTATGTTACGTGTGTGTCCCGTCCAAAGCTGCTCATATCCAATGGTACTGGGCTAAATGTACACCCTCCTTCAGCAAACAACCACACCTCCCCAGATCTTCACCCATCCCAACCTTTGCCCTTTAATTAAACTCCATTGGTCCCCACACACATGGTATGATCTGCTTCCCCACTTCCCTCCCCCAACCAACTCCCCAAGGCTGTTCCTGCAGCTTCTGCCCCTCCTTCGGGGCATGCTGGTTAATATTTACCTGAGGAAAGGACCAGAGCCCATGGGATTGGCTGGTGTTGTGATCTTCCTGTTGGCTGGGATTCCAGTCATTATCCCCTTCTGTTTATTTCCCTTTCTGTCCCCTTTGTTTATCCTCTGCCTCCAGTTCTTCCTAACTCTCCATCAGAGAACTTACCAACCCTCCATCAAAGAGGACTAGAAGCCTAAGGCTATTCTTCGTATAGAGGCAGGTTAGGTGTACAGTGAGTAGAATGCTTTGGCTTGGACTCAGGAAGTCCCGAGTTCTATGTGGCCTCAAACACTAGCTGGGTGACCCCAGGCAGGTCACTTAACCTTTGCCTCTGTTTCCCCAGCTATAACATTGGGATAATAATAGTATCATGAGCTTATGCTCATAGGTGCCCACCCCAATGCCTGGGTTGGGGGGGTGGGGGGAGCAGGAGAGGAGACAATAAGAAATATCATTGGAGAGTAACTGGCCTCCTTTCTGGATCCCCATGTGGGTCAGAGTCCAGCTGGCTCTCGTCCTGCCTCCCTAGGAGGAATTTTAGCCTCCAACCAGTAGTATACCCTTAATTTAGGCTCCCTGTGCAGACCTTGGTGTGCATGGACATACATATATGGAAATAATCAGTACATGGATAGACGCTTGAAATTCAGCTAAGGACTGTTATAGAGAAGAGAGGCTACTGTATCCCTGGCACCACCAGTTACTTTTCTATGGGACCCAGGTCAAATCACTAAGTTTTCCAACCCTCAATTTTCTGAAATGGTGCTTGAATTATGTCCCTCACAGGAGGAGGAAAGGACTTTGAGTAAAGCTCCTCCCAGACCCCATCTTGACTTCTGTCTCCATTTGCTCAGGCTGGAGGGGACTCCATCCTCGTCTCTCTCTGTTCAAGTCTTCCCCTGGCTTCATGGCCCATCTCAGGTGTTACCTTCTCCATGTCACCTTCTCTGAATCTCCCCATCCCCCAGGTAGGACTTCTCCTTTGCACTTATATTTCTCTCATATTGTTGTTCGTTGTGCATGTATCTTTAATTCATTAGATTGCAAGTTTTTTGAGAACAGATTCTGAGTCTCATCTCTTTTTATTTCCATTGTATTAGACAGCAGAGTGCCTTGAACAGAGTGGGTGTCTAATATATGAATGAATTAATAGTAATAACAAACATTTCTCGGGTTTTGGTCTGTGGAGGAAACCATATAGGTCCTGTTTTTGGAAGGCAAACAGCCTAAGATTGGGGGGAGGTGGCAAGGATAAAAGAAAACATGTATGTAATAAACCATCGAAGGATCAGTGCAGGAGAAAGCTTAGTAGACTGTTATGGAGGTTCATAGGGAAGAAAGTCACTTCTCTCTGAAGACCAGGGAAGACTTTTTAGAATTACGTATCTGCAGATTTACAGGGATGCTTACTTTGTAGATACACAGAGACATATGAACACATGCAGATGGGTGTGTGGCAACACATCCAATGTGAATAGGCACACATAATTCTTTGAACATAGCAGGTCATTAATAAATGGTTGTTGAATGAATGAATGAAGAGGTAAATATGGCTCAAATCAAAAACCTTGGATTTGAGTTGCAATTGTGTTGTTATATATCTTTGGACAATGTACTTCTCTCTAGAGGCATCTAAGTTCAAATTTTGTCTCAGACACTAGCTGAATAACTCTAGGCAAATCACTTAAGATTGTTTGCCTCAGTTTCCTCATCTGTAAAATGAGTTGGAGAAGAAAATGACAAGTTAATACAGTATCTTTGCCAAGAAAACCACAAATGGGGTGAAGAAAAGTCAGGCATAACTGCAAATGACGGATTCTCTTTAGGCCTCAGTTTCCTACTTTTGATAGGGACTGGATGATGTGTAATGTCCCTTCCAGGACTAATGTTCTGTGATGAGCCAGAGGCTCTAATAAAAAAAAATACATACCTGACAAAACAGAGCAAAGAGAGATAAATAAAAGGACAAATTGGGGCAGCTAGTGGCACAGTGAATAGAGCCTCAGCCCTGAAGTCAGGAGGACCTGAGTTCAAATCTGGCCTCAGCCACAACACTTCCTAGCTATATGACCCTGGGCAAGTCACTCAACACTAATTGCTTCAGCCAAAGGAAAAAAAAAAACGGATAAATTAAAACTCATAGTGGCAAAAGGCTCAGAGTCTGCAGATTTCCATGGTTGTGTGTGGGTGTGGTTGTATGTGTATGGTTGTGGGTATGTGAAAAGGGAGGGATTGTAGAATTAATTCTTGGAACAGATTAATTAAACTGAAGCTCTATTGTAGTATGAGAGTCAGTGCTTTTCCCTTTTTATTTTGTGGACACAGGATCGTAGAAAGCCAGGACACACCTGAATGTGACCACGACTCCCAGGGCCCCAGTTTCCCTGGACTGTGACCCCTTATGATTTTGTGACACCATCTCCCCACCACTGACTTCCCCTTTACTCTTTTCCTAGTCCCCCACTCACGAGACTCCTGGGGGCTCTCTTGGATCTGAGCTATCCTTGGGTCCCCTAGGAAGATGTGGGAGGGGCTTGGGCCCTTCCTTCTGTGCTTCTTTATGGTCTCTTCTGCCCCCGGATCCCCACCACGGAGACCGGCCAGAGAGCTGGATGCCACGCCAAGGACAACTATCCCTTACGAAGGTGAAGGTGACCTCATCCCATTGAGGCTTGGGGTGTGAGGGCAGGGAGGCTAGGAGAAGAGAAACCTATCTGGGGCCCGGGGTAAGACGAGGGGCTCTGGCTAAGTTAGGATTCAAGCCTGAACCTGGCTGCACCACATCAGCTGCTCATTGATTTCAACACCTATGGGAACTTACTCTCGGTCCAAAGGCTTTTTTCCCCCTCTTTCTGTGTATACTTCCCAAATTTCTTATCCTCATCTTGAGGCCCTAGATCTGTGGTTTTCTTTGTCCCTGGTCTAAATCATCTGATATGATTGATTCTAATAACTGTTCCTTTTACATATTAGATATGGATGCTCCAGTCTAGTATCTGTTCCTTCTCTTGTGCCTGTCAGCCATACAATTCAGTCCATAAGAATGGGACTTCTAGAGTTCATTTGCGAGGGATAAAGGGACATACCAGGGCAAGTCCATTAGAATAGTACACAAAATCTTTCAGGATGAAGCTGCTGAATGTCTTGAGTTTTCTAACCTTATTCTTAGTTCTAGTTTCTCAGGCTTGGCTTAACCTTCAAGATTTCCTCTAATCTAGGAGCATGACTCTTGATGCTAGACTCCCTAGGATCTTTCCATACCCATATGGGATTCATCTTCTTGGCTCTTCTGGGTCAAGTTTATTCACCAGTTGTCAACTTAGGTTCACCCAGTAATTGCTAACAGCCACAAGACCCCTGATCTCCTGGCTCTTAGTCACTTGCTGACCCCCACTGACCTTTTATTCTTAGTAATACCCACACTGACATCCAATCAGCAGGTCTCTTGAGTGCATGATGTTTAGAGTAATAGGACTTTTCTACCCATATTCTTACCTAATCAATGTGTATGGTTGTGGGTGTGTGAAAAGGGAGGGATTGTAGAATTAATTCTTGGAACAGATTCATTAAACTGAAGCTCTATTGTAGAAATACAAATAGGTTAAAAGTGTTCCCTGTTACATGAAAAAAAAGTAGCATTAATTTACTAAAACATTATGGAAATTGACAAAAATAAGTTTCCGTTTTTGGAGCAAAGAGCATAGGATCAGGCAAATGTGGGGGTTTCAGTATTTGAGGGTTGGAAGGGAACTGAGCCTAGAGAATCAATACCCATTCTCCACATCTTCTCCAGAGCTCTCTGAGGCCCGATACTTTGGGGGTAATGCCCACAATTATTCTACACTGCTGCTGGAGGAGGCATCCGGGAGGTTGCTTGTAGGAGCGCGGGGGGCCTTGTTCTCTCTTAATGCCCAAGACATTGGAGATGGAACCCACCGTGAGGTTAGCCCCCCGTACCTTCTATGTTCCAGATGCATGTACAATTTAACATTATTTAACATACTCCCTTCTTCAGCCTCCCCCCACCCCATCTCTATCTGTCCTGCAGACCTCTGTATACCTTAGGTCTTTTTATATAACTTAGAACCATGACCATCCTTATGGGAATCCATGAGCTTCCCTGTCCCTATCACTCTCACCACTCTCCCCCCCATTCCCCACAGTAGTCTGAAGCCCAAGAAGCATCTTCCCTTCCCTCCCACAGATCCAATGGGAAGCATCCCCAGAGACTCAGAGTGAATGTGTCCGAAAGGGAAGAAATAACCAAGTAAGTAAGACTTCCCTGTCCCTTCCCCCCTTCACTACAACCTCCAAACCCCATATCCCATTGAGTGACTGGAGAGGCGAGAGAGTGGAGGCAGGGACACCCGTTTACATGCTAGCAGAAGGGGGAGATGCCTAGGGCCTGGGCTGGGGGGCGGGGGAGGGAGGTGGCTTGACAGAACCCAGTGGCTGATTAGGTCTGGGACTAAAGAATAGTCAGGCTCAGAGGCATGATTAGTTTGGGTAAGGGGACAACAGTAGTTGTATTGACAAAGATGGGGAGGAGTGAGTTTTGAAAGAGGGATTGATGAGTTTTAGACCCATTGATTTTAAGTGACATGGAGATATGCAGAGGGAATATTTAACAGATGCATGAAATTGTGTCTGGAACTCGGGAGAGCAGTCAGGGCTAGAGCCTAGAGCCCTGGGAGTCAACAGCATGGGAGGGTCCTTGATGTCAGGCAGTCGGGGTCCCTCGGGGAGGAGGAGTCCTGGGAGAAGAGCAGCAGGCAAGGAGGAGGCGAGCTGCCCAGGAGACCACAGGCTTCATGGGCTGGTTTGTAGCCTAGCTGCCTTGGGCAGGACACCCACCACCCCAGAGCTTTAACTGTAAAATAGAATACGGGAGGTTTCAAAGGAAGCCGAGTGTGCTGAAGCGCAGTCACCAAGAATTAGGAAGATGGCTCAGAGGCAGAAGGATTAGGAAAGTGAAGTATCCGGAAACGGGGGCACAGCAGGGACGAGTGGAGTCGAGACTCTCCAAGCAGACCAAGACGTTAGGAGGCGTTCCGGTGGACGGGAGCCTCTAGTCTGCCCAGGGACTCATGCCCCTTCCCACCTTTGTCCTCTAACCTGACCCCTCTAGACTGAGTGCTTCAACCATGTCCGGTTCCTGCAGCGTCTGAATGCGACGCATCTCTATGCTTGTGGGACTCATGCCTTCCAGCCACTCTGTGCTGCCATCGTAAGGCTGACTGACCTTTCACCCGCCCTCCCCCCCCAGCCCAGGGCAGCGTTTAGCCTGGCCCAATGCCTCCTCCGGGCCATCCCGCTCACCGGCCTCTGGTCCCTCAGCCCTGGAGAGTCCTCGGGTCATTCCTAACCCCCCAGGAGAGAGGCTCCGGGCACCCCTCCCCCGGGGGCTGTAGCCTGGCCACAGTTCTGCTCCCCGGCTCCCCCGCCCCCTTCTGAGCTGTTTGTCTTTCTCCAGGATTCCGAAGCCTTCACTTTACCTCCTAGCTTTGAGGAGGGGAAGGAGAAGTGTCCCTATGACCCAGCCAAGGGCTACACAGGGCTGATCGTTGGTGGGTGCTGTGTGTGTGTGTGACGTGCTGCCACAGTGCGATGCTATGTGTTGCCCACATGTCAGATGCTCCCACCTTCCTCGCACGTCTCCCTTTCACCTGGGGGGCGCGTGACATGTTCTGCCCGTGTCCAGCAGCCCCCTCCTTGTGTATGTGACGCCCCCCCCCGCAGAGCCGGCAGCCCTGACCCTGTGCTCAATGTCTCCCGATCCCAGACGGCGGCCTCTACACTGCCACAAGGTACGAGTTCCGCAGCATCCCTGACATTCGTCGGAGCCGCCACCCCCGCTCCCTGCGAACTGAGGAGTCCCCCCTACACTGGCTCAATGGTAAGGGCAGCAACGGGGTCTGGAGGGGCCCACCGGCTTGGAAGGAGGAGGGCTGGCTGGCACCTCCAAGAGGAGGACCAATTTTCCATTGTTTATACTTCCTTTTCTTCACCTTCCTCTCAGCTCCCAGATAAACCGAGTGTTCTAGATTAATGTGCCTTACATTGATTTGGAGAAATCCCTAGAGATGGGGAAAAGAACACTCTGGGGAGAATCCGTAGAGGAATAGTGAGGTCGGGGAAAACATGTATGGGCTCTCCCGTCCGAGGAGGACGCAGTCCCTCGGAGGCCTCTGCCTTTCTAGACGCGGAGTTTGTGTTTTCCGTCCTCATCCGGGAAAGCGAGGCCAGCACTGTGGGGGATGACGACAAAGTCTATTATTTCTTCACGGAGCGTGCCACGGAGGAAGGGAGTGGCTTCTCCCAGAGCCGGGGGCACCGGGTAGCCCGCGTAGCCCGAGTCTGCAAGGTGAGCTAGGCTGAGGCTCTCAGGCCAGGGGCTGGGGCACTTTGGGCTCCCCGGACCTGTGATGGCTGAACCCACCCCTTCTGTGGCTGTAGGGTGACCTAGGGGGGAAGAAAATCCTACAGAAGAAGTGGACGTCTTTCCTGAAGGCCCGGCTGGCTTGTCACATCCCCCTGTACGAGACCCTGCGCAGTGTCTGTAGCCTGGATGGGGGTTCCTGGGCCCACACGCGCTTCTATGCAGCCTTTAGCCTGGCTGCTCAATGGTCAGTACTGGAGGAGAACCCCAGTGGGGGTTGGGCTGTTGGGGAAGCATTTGAGGAAAGCCCGGGGGATCGGATCAGACGACTCTCTCACCTGAGAGAGCCCTATCGGGAGGCCGAGGTCTCCAGGCCAGATTTCTGGGCCTTTCCAACCCTACCAACCTGAGGAGGAGCACTTCAGGGGGCGGATTGGCCGCAGAGGAGGAATTTCAGGCATGTTGACCTCAGCAATGGCTGAGACAGTGGGGGTGGCTCAGCTGACTGTTCAGCAGTAGCCAATCAGCCACAAAGTCTAAGGGCAGAGAGGCGGGACCCTCCCTTCTCTCCCCCCCTTCCCCAGTTTCTGTCCTAGATCTCTGAAAGCCAAGGAGAGGGCAATCTAGTTCTTGGATCTGAATCATTCCCCCTCCCTCCACCTCCCAGGAGGACCCTAGAGGCCTCAGCCATCTGCCGTTACGACCTGTCTGATGTCCAGGCCTCCTTCTCTGGCCCCTACATGGAATACCAGGATGGTTCACGGCGCTGGGGTCGATACGATGGGATGGTGCCGGAGCCCAGACCAGGCTCGGTGAGGAGGTGGCGGCCCCTGTTTTACTTAGCCCTCCGTTTTCTCATCCAGCAGATCTGGGGTGGGGGTAAGGAAGGCTCATTCTGTTCTTCTCCTGGCTGGGCCCTTAGAGATCCCAGTGTGGGATGAAAGAAGCTACAGCTGAAGTCAGAGGACCTGAGTTCAATTTCCAGCTCTATTGATTCCCTATGTGAACTTAGGCCAGAAATTCCCATTCTCTTGGCCTGTTTCTTCACCTGGAAGGTGATCCTGGGAAGGCTCCCTCTAGGGGTTCAACCCAAGAAAGGGCAGCTGCTTCACACAGCCTCTGTCCCCCCAGTGCATCACAGATGGCCTCAGAAGGCGGGGCTACAACTCCTCTCAAGACCTCCCCTCCCCTGTCCTGGATTTCGTGAAGTTGCACCCCCTCATGGCTCGGGGTGTAGGGCCAGCTCGGGGACGGCCCCTGCTGCTGAAGCGGAACATTCGCTACACTCGGCTTGTGGGGACCCCTGTCACTGTGCCAGCTGGCCCAACCTACGATGTGCTCTTCCTGGGGACAGGTGTGGCCCGGGGGGGGGAGAGGGGGAGGAACAGTCTCCTGATCCTACCAGCACCCATTCCTCAAGTCACTCCCACCACCTCCTAACCATGGGACACCGGCCAGACTACACTGCCCATCCCCACTCCCAGTCCTTAATCCTGAGCCTGCTGAATGTTGGGCCCCTGGGCATAGGGTGGGGCCCCTGGTGGGGCCTTGACTGTGCTCCTGCTTCCACCCCTTTTCAGCTGATGGCTGGATCCACAAAGCTGTGGTCTTGGGCCTTGGTATACACATTATTGAGGAAGCCCAGGTGTACATGGAGCCCCAGCCTGTGGAGAACCTGGTCATCTCCCTTGCCCAGGTACTCCCCATATCTAACTGATCTCTTTCCAGTGGCTCTCGGGATTCATTGTATGGGATATGAGAAATTGTTACTAACTACCCCCTTCCTTCTGGCCCCAGCACAGCCTGTACGTGGGGGCCCCTACTGGGGTGGTCCAGCTGCCACTGTCCCACTGCTCCCGGTATAGCTCCTGTTATGATTGTATCCTGGCCCGGGACCCCTACTGTGGCTGGGATCCTAGTGTCCGGGCCTGCCAGGAAGCTACCATAGTACCCAACAGGTACTGGGGCTGCTAAGGGTGGGGGAAATCATTTGGATTTCTGGGGGGAGGAAGGAAGTGAGGAGAACACCTGAATTTTATGCCCAGAGGGTATAGATCTGGGTTTTTGGTTTCTCTTATTGGACAGATAGAATCTGAACAGTGCTCCTGCTCATGCTTTCTGCCCTGTTTTATTTCAGGACGGCTCTGATACAGGACATGGAGAGAGGTAATCGTGGCTGTGAGGGCAGCGAGAATACAGGTAATGGGCCAGCCCAGCCCAGTCAGTGTATGGGCATGGGCGTGGCTTTACCTTCTCTCATGGCAGAAGAAATAGGAACCTCTCCTTTCTCTGTCTCTCATCCTGGCAGCCTGCTCAAGTAATGCCGGATGGGGGGGGTGAGGGGAGGGTGAAAGTTATTTCCCGGCTGTAGGCCCTTCCCAGTCCCCTGCCCCAACAATCAGGCTTTCATCTCCTTCCTGCCTGCAGAAGCACATTTGCCAGCCAGGAACCGGTCGGTACTGAGGGGGGATGACGTGCTCCTACCTTGTGACCAGCCCTCCAATCTGGCCCGGGCCTTATGGCTACTCAATGGGAGTCGGCTGCTGATGGACGGGAGGGACGGCTACCGTGTGGGTGTGGATGGCTTATTGGTGATGGACACCCGGCCAGAGCACAGTGGTCACTACAGCTGCTATGCGGAAGAGAATGGGCTTCGCAGCCTGCTGGCCTCCTATGGCCTCACAGTGCAGCAAGCCCTCCCAGCCCCAGCCCTAGCCCCAGGCCTGGCTCCTCCAGCCCATGGTGCCCACCTGACCCCAGATGTTCGTCTCCTTTATGTGTTGACCATTGCAGCCCTGGGTGGCCTCTGCCTCGTTCTGGCCTCCATGCTCCTCTATGTTGCCTGCCTGCGGGGCAGTGGACGCCGACGCAAGTATTCGCTGGCCAGAGGTACAGGCCGGGCAGGGGGCTCTGCTGTCCAATTGCAGACAGTCTCCGGTCAGTGCCCTGGGGAGGAAGATGAAGGGGAAGAGGGGACAGATGGGGCAGGAGGACCCGAGGGTGGTGGCCTCCGGATAATTCCTGGGGAGGGAACCCCAGCACCACCTCCCCCACCACCACCTCCTCCCCCTACTGAGCTCTCCAATGGGCTGGCTGCACTGCCCAGCCGGCTAAGGAGGATGAATGGTAACAGTTATGTATTGCTGCAGCAGAATGAGGACCGGCCACCTACTCTACCTTGCTCCTTCACAGAGGAGCTCAGCCGAATTCTGGAGAAACGGAAGCACACACAGCTGGTGGAGAGGCTGGATGAGAGCTCCGTCTAACCCACCTACCACCCAGTTCCCCTTTACCCTGGTCTCTACCCCTGGCCGCCTGGCCTAGGTCCTTCCTTTCCCTCTCCCTAACCCCTACCGGCCTTCCAGCTCCTAACTTGCCCTCTCCAGCCTCCAGAGCTGACTTCTAGATTGACACCCTCCGTTCAAGCAGATCCTTTAGCCGTTAGCCTTCTAGGCCTTAGTCCTACCCCTCAACTCCTACTACAGGGGTCCAGGTCATCATTGCCCTGTACCACATAGAACATCTTCCCATGTCCCATTTGAGACCATCCTCCAAAATGACTGAATGGGGCCATCGGTCAGGGGTCTAGGCCCCTAGGCCTTTAGCCATCCTTCAATCACCCTTTGCAGAACCTGTGACCTCAAAGAGTGAGCTACAGAGAGGTAGGTCTGCTTGTGAAGCACTATCCCCAATTTCTAAACGAAGGGGTGGGAGGTAGCTGGAAGTCTTCGGCTTCTTCCCCAAAGCTGAGAAGAAATGAGGGGGCAGTAGGCATGTAGACAGGGCCTCTTGCCCAGTGATTGCGCTGCTTCAGAGCGCCCCTGTCTCTTTCCAGCATTGCAGCTACATGGTGGGCTGCAGGCAGAGGGCAGCTGCAGCAGAGCCTCCATGTTTGCTATCTGCTTCCCACCGCCTGCTTCGGTGCTGAGTTCTAATGGTGACTGGAGAAGTCTGAAACCCTGCTCCCCACACTGTGCCCAATAACCCTTTTCTATGCTGGATAGAAGGTCTGGCAGTGCAACCACCTGAGCAGCGTGTGTGCATGTGTGTGAGGAAGTATGCCTGATGTGCATGTGTGTCTGCCAGGTGATACAAACCCTCCCCACCTTCTCCCATAGGCACCCTTGGGTATTTTAGTCTAGGAGTACACACCGAGCTCAGTCCTATCCAGTTCTTCAATCCCGACTCAGGGCCTTGTCTCCAAGTCTGGCATTGAGAAGAAGCAGCACGTAGCTCCATGCACACCTCACATACCTGCTCACACCTATACATGCTCATAAACAAGGTCACACATGCACACCCTGAGCCCCCCAGGCTCTGCCAAGAATGAGATGGTGGCTGCACTGTCCCTCCCCTCATTGCCTGGGGTCCCCAACCTGTTTCTGACATGTCTGGTCCATGGACATTTCATGGGAGTGACTTCCCCCAAGACCATCTTCCTACCACTCCCACTGAAACTATGCAAAGGGCAGGTAGTAGGCAGGCTGGGAGGTGGGATTCCTTGGTCCTGCTTCTGTCCTACTTCACTGTGGTGCTGTAGAGGGGTCCTTGGGTCCAGTGAAGGTGAGACCCCAGATTGAGATGGGACAATCAAAAACCCCTGACTGGGGTTGTTAACCCCTTTGGGCCAGGACAATAACTGTTATTGATGCTGGGAGAGAACCCAGGACTACCATATTTTTACTGCCCTTCAAACAGCACCATGAACCCTTCCCTTCTTTCAGCCGAATGTATTTATTATGAGAACTATGGAAGGGCTCTATTTTACTATTAGTTCCTGGGGGAGGGCAGAGTAGGGCAGAGGGCATTTAGCTGGAGGCTCAGATAAGGAGGGGGGGTGGAACTTGGGCTCATCTCCCCACTTCCTTCCTGTTGGTCAGTAAATAATGTCCTCTAAACTTTGTGGTCCTTGTCCTGTTCATACAATGGTATTCCTCAGCCTGGTGGGAAATAAAACAAATGCCCTGCTGCAAGGGTCCACTTCCTGTAGGATCTACTCCCAGAGCACAGCAGCAGTTACCAAGTTCTCAATGATCTCAATACGATTATTTGCATTCTGGCCACAAAGTCACACTATTAGCAGGAGCTAACACAGAGAGACTTGGCATCAAGGAGCAAGAAGTCCCTCAGGAGAAACGTTTAACAACCTCCTGGGTTCCATCTGTGTCCAGTTTACATCATGGTCAGCCCAACTTAATGTGTTCTAGGCCTGCAGTTGCAAAGGTGCTGAACTTAATACTGAATACCTACAGAAACTTCCAATTCCTATCTTTACAGGAGGTCCTGGGGTGGGAGCAAAACTGAACAGGTCAGCAAAGGTTCAAAAAAATCCAGGACCAAATTTCTGATTACCTTCCTTAGAGTAGTGGGAAAGATTTTAGAACTACAGAATTCATATCAATTCACAGAATTTATCACTAAATGGAATCTCGAAATTTTTCTTTTCATATTATATACATACATGTATATGTATACACACACACATGTATATCCCAGATACTTTGAAAAAAAAGTAAAATTATGGAAAGGCAGAAATGTTATACCTGCCTAAAGGAGCTCACCTAGTAAGGCAAACAACTAGGCACATACTACGTGTATAGACAGAAGATAACCTCAGAGGGAAGAGAAAAGCCAGGCACATTGCTAGAAAGACTTTCAGAAGTGACATCTGAGCCTTGGAGTCAGCAGGTGTTGAGTATGGTTAGTGACCCTGGATGGTAGTCTGGTGCTAGGGCCTAGTCTGGACTGGGAAAGGCTATGAATGTTGAAAGGTTTCCTATTTGATCCTAGAGTTTACAGGGAGTCTACTGTGACATGGTCAGACTTTACTTTAGGAAACATATTTTGGCAATTTAGTGGAGGATGGAATAGAGGCAGAACTTCTCTCAGATCAGAAGGCTTTTGCCAATAACCTTGACAGGTAATGAGAGCCTGTGTAGAGCAAAGGTGCCTCTGACTAGAGAGATGAAGTAGCAATAGGAAAGGTGGGAAGACTAGACATTAAGCTAGAATTCTATCTAGACCTATTTAGTGTGAGAAGCCTGCAGGTCGGGAGAGTCTGGGGGTAGATACAAATGGGAATCACCTATGGGCAAGAACCCACACGATTCCAAAATGTGATAGTATGAGAGATCGATTCTAAGTGATCAGCTGATGTGAAATTCTAGCTGTTTCTGGAAATCAGATCTCTGCTCATTAGTCCCATGTCCTTCCTAACTGCCCCCTAATCATGATGCCAACAGTTCAGGGATGACTTCGAGAAGAAAGCTGGGGAAGAGGCTGATTGGTGGGGTGTGGTAGCTGGCGGTGAAGGAAGATGCAAGACGGCTCTGAGGGAATAAATATGTTTTATTGCAGTTTCTGGTGAGGGCTGTTGGCAATGGCTTCTCTGCCCAGCTGGGGGGGCCTGTTAGTAAAGGGGTGCCACTGCCCCTGAATACTCGGGTTGTATGTATGGTAGGGTTTCCGGATACGAATCACATCCAAGCCTGACTGGTCTGCGAGCTTCTGGATCAGCGCAGCCACCTCGTCCACCGTCTTATTACCGAGAGATACCTCCTGTACAGAGCCGTTCACTGCGGCCACGGGGGATGGGGCACAGAGGAAAGAGACTCTCAGGTTCACCAGAGGAAGAGATCACGGTGGCCCGACTCCTACCCCTCACCACTCCCCATATCTTCAAGTGACCCCAAAACCCTGGGCTCCTCCTCCCTTCCCCCCACCCCCCCATCCCTACTCAGGACTCACAGTACTCCGCCACCACCTGCGGCACATGGCATTTCTTCGCGGTCACATACAGCACGACCCCCGGGTTCCTCCGAGCAAAGTCCGTCACGTGCTGCTCGACAAACTCCCTGCGGGCGGAAGGGCAAACGCGCGCGTCAGGGCACTTAAGACCTCCAGCCTTCTCCCCGGCTGACGCTCCATCACCAAGCCTCGCCAGGGGCCAAGGGAAGGTGTTCCTGGGGGCCCCCACCTGGCGCCGCGGGACGAAGGCGAGTCGCGGCTGACCCTAAGGCTAAGACGTTGCAGCTGCTGTACGTAGCGCCCCAGTCCGTTGTGTAGGACGCTGCCCAGAAAGCGGCTCGAAGTGCCGCGGGCCGTCATGACAGCCACAGCGTGCTGGGAAGCCGAAACTCCCGGAACTTAGGAAGCGACAGCCGGAAGTCAGGGAGCGAGGAGGCATTCTGGGAGGAGGAGGTGGGGCGAAGACACCCAACTTCCGGCGACGGGGCGGTCGCCCTCTATCTAGCAGAGTTTTGCTTCCGAGGTCGACAACTGTAGCACGCGACTTGTTTCCACGTTGTTTGTGTGGGCGTCTCGCGGCTTGTACCCTCTCCCTCGGAAAAGCTTCTGGGAGCCTTGGGGAATGGGAGTAGTTTGTAGAGCGTCTTGCCCTGGAAGGAAGGCCCGAGAGGGGAGAATGCGGTGGAACAGGGAACTTAGGGCCTCGAGTTTGGGAAAGCTATGAGCGGCAGGGTCATGACCTCACAGGACAGCCCGTGAGAATGGAGCCCCACTAGAAAAGGGCTATGTAAGGGCAGTGGTTTTGTGCTGAATATGGTGCCTTGCATGCAGCAGTGCTTAAAAAATGCTTCTCGAGTTGATGGCAGGCCTGCTCTGCTGAAGAATTCCAGGTAGTATTGACCCCTTTTCTCCTCCTTCTGGGAGCCAAGTGATGTGGATCTCTTCCCAAAGTAGATGCCCCATGCGGACCCTGCTGACACTTCGATGGCCCATAACGTGGATGGGGTGCAGGGGCCTTCCCCGGGGTCCTATCCCTGGATCTCCCCGTAGGCCCTATCGGAAGGAGGTTCTACCAGCCCCTGAAACCCCCTCGGTGCTTGTCACAGCAACTGAGATAAGGCAGTATCTTCGATCCCGGGGAATCCCCTACCAGGATGGGCACAGCTGCCTGCGCACACCCAGCCCGTTCCTGGGGCCAGGAGGTTCGGAGGCAGAGAGCTGGATTGAGGGTAGCCCCCACAGTCTTTTCATTGATAAGACCACAGGCCACTTCCTTTGCACTGGCAGCCTGGCTGAGGGCAACTGGGAGGACTTCCAGGCCTGTGTAGAGGGTGGTACAGCTGGGTCCTTGGTTAGTGAAGGTAAAGGAAGTGAAGCTCTAGATGGCCAAAGTAGTGATGTTCTGAGAATCTGGAATCGGGCAGTGCCAATCGCTGAATTGCCAGACCAAGATGAGATTCAGATGGCACGAACAATGTTCAGTCTGACAAAGGTATCTGATGCCACACTGAAGCTCTTCAATGTGCGTTATCTTCGAGCTGCCAGAAGCTTGGTCTTTCCATGGTTTTCCCCGGGGGGATTGAGTCTCAGAGGACTGAAGCTGCTGAAGGCAGAAAGTCAAAAGAATGGTATTTGCTATGTGGAGACCACTTTGCCTCGTCCCAGTGCCTACCATAACCTATTTGGGCTGCCTTTGATTGGCCAGCGAGATGTGGAAATGGTGCTGACTGGTAGGGAACTGGATAGCTTGGCTTTACATCAGGCTACAGGGCTGCCCACTCTGGCATTACCCCGAGGGTTAGCCTGTTTGCCCCCTACCCTTCTTCCTTATCTGGAACAGTTCCGTCGAATTGTACTCTGGCTGGGTGATGACTTGCGCGCATGGGAGGCTGCCAAATTGTTTGCCCGAAAGCTGAACCCCAAAAGATGTTCTTTGGTTAGGCCAGGAGAACAGTATCCCCGTCCTCTAGAAGCTTTGACTAAGGGCTTGAATCTGCAGAAAATATTACGGTCAGCCCTGCCTGCTGGCCACAAGTCTATAGTGTCTTTCCGGCAACTGAGGGAAGAAGTCCTGGGAGAATTATCGAATGTGGAACAAGTGGCTGGAGTGCGCTGGGGTCGTTTCCCTGACCTCAACCGACTTTTGAAGGGCCATCGAAAGGGCGAGCTAACTGTCTTTACAGGTGACCATGTTAAAGATGGGTTTGACCATTCTCATTTGGGGGGGAAAGGTAGCTGTCCTTAAGGGGAATCTCACTGGCATAGGGGTTGGAGATTTTATGGGCAGTGTCAGGGATCTGAATGATAAACTCTTGATTGTACCTCAGCTTTGAGGGTGGTGGTGACCCCCTAAGTCCTTTCTCAAATTTACCTTTGTCATATAACTCCCAGGACCAACTGGCAGCGGGAAGACAACATTCATTAGCGAATATGCACTGGACTTATGTACACAGGGAGTGAATACGCTGTGGGGTAGCTTTGAGATTAGCAACGTGCGGCTGGCCAGGATCATGCTGACACAGTTTGCCATGGGGCGGCTTGAAGAAAGATTGGAAGAGTATGATGAGTGGGCTGACCGCTTTGAGGACTTGGCACTATATTTTATGACCTTCCATGGGCAGCAGAGTATCCGGTAAGAAACCTAGTTTTAATTGGCTTGACTTTAGGTCTGCATTGCTCTGACTTGAAATTGACAGCAAAAACTTCAGGACCTCCCCAATTGGCCATTATTTCAAGAATGCTGGTTGATGGATACACTTTATGTTGGTCATGTAGACCTTTCCCTTCTCCTTCTGTGCACCCTCCCTCCTAGGACGGTGGTGGACACAATGCAACATGCGGTTTATGTCTATGATATCTGCCATGTGATCATTGACAACTTGCAGTTCATGATGGGGCAGGAGCAGCTCTCCTCAGACAGGTAACATCCCATCTCATTCCCTTTTCTTCAGCAATATCAAATTTGTATATATGTATCTTTTGGACTCAAAGTTCATTATTTCCTCCACCCAAGCTGGGTGTCCTGGGAGTGCCATATATACACGTACACTTGTACACATTTTTTGGTTGTTGTTCTTGAGGCAAAAAATCTAAGTGGGTTGGCTTGGGATAGAAGCAGGAGGGTTTTATTGTCTGTGACTTGTGTCTTTATGTTGTCTTGAATAACTCTCGATAGTATGGATCTGGCTGTCCTTATTTCTCTGCCAAAGACTGATAAATGTTCTACCCTTCCTGGGTTGATGGCAGGATTGCAGCACAGGACTACATTGTAGGAGCCTTCCGGAAGTTTGCCACAGACAACAATTGTCATGTGACCTTGGTTATTCACCCCCGGAAAGAGGATGGTGACAAAGAGCTACAAACAGCATCCATTTTTGGTTCAGCCAAGGTTTGTATCCTGAAAACATACACTTTGTACATAAGACAGGATCTTCTATAGTATAAACCTTCCAATGGGAAGATGCATACTTAGTAACAATCCCTAATTTTTATCTGTACCCCCTAAAACCTGTTTCCTCATCATTATTTTTCCCTTTTTCTTTCCCTCATTCATTTATCCTCTTTTCCCTTAGGATCTTTTGTTTCCTTTCCTTTTTAGGCCAGCCAGGAGGCAGACAATGTGTTGATCCTTCAGGATAAAAAGTTGGTAACAGGTCCAGGGAAACGCTACCTACAGGTGTCTAAGAACCGTTTTGATGGGGATGTGGGCATCTTCCCCCTGGAATTCAATAAGAGCTCACTGACATTCTCACCTGCAGCCAAGGGCAAGGCCCGCCTCAAGAAGGTTAAGGATGATGATGAACTAGATCCTAAAAAGCCCCCATCTAGAAAAGGTGGAGGAGTATCTGGGAAGCAGAAAGACAAAGCAGCCCAGACTCCTCCCCGCTGACAGCCATAGTCAGAGCAGTGTGGAGGCTGTGTTCAAGGAGCTTCCTGAAGCCATTTCAGCTGTGAGTTTTCTTGCTTTTATCAAGAATTGTTGGTCAGGAACATCCCCTCATGTGTCTTGGTATGGGAGCCAAGAGAATTGGCAGTTCTGGAAGAGAAAGCATTAACATGGGGCCATCTCCAGGACAGTGTGATTCTGACCCCAGTGGAGGTAGTCAGCAACCCAGAAGAAAACTCAAGTCATGGGTTTTTTTCTAGAAAAATAAACCTATTTTTGTAATACTTTGGTTTGTTTATTGTCCTTTATTCTCAAGGAGGACCAAAATCATTATGTTGGAGTCAAGGTATAGTGTGTCCAACTGTGGTAGCTTAGACCAGTATGAGCTTGGAAGAGCTCTACCACAGGTCTGGCACAAATAGTCTTTGTGAACATTTGGAGTGGAGATATATCTCTAAATTTGCAGGTCTCATTTTTCTTTTGAGGTACTACAATTTTACTTTGCTCATAGAGCACAGCCTTCTTTGATGAGGGCATGCCATGCTAGGCAGTCTTATACTAGTATCTCCCATGAGATCTTGAGAGTTCCCTTGTATTTTCTTTGGACCTCCATGAATGTGTATGCTTGTGTGTGAGTTCTCTGTAAAATAATTTTTTAGGAAAATGTACTTTCGGCATTCACATAATATGACCAGCCCATCAGAATTGCCCTCTCTGCAGTGGAGTTTAGACGCTTTGTAGTTTAGTGCAACAAAGGACCTCAGTGTCCAGTACCGTATCTTGCCAGGTGATCAGAATCTTCCTAAGACTGAATTAAATGAAGCACTTCTGGCATGGATTTGTTATACTATGCAAACTTCTTCACAGACATTCAACAATGAGGTCAGCACAACAGTTCTGTAATTTCAGTTTGGTAGACAGCCTACTAGCTCTTCTCTCACATACCTTCCTTCAGAGCCTCACAAATACTGAACTACCTCTGGCAAAGTGTGCATCAACCTCATCTTATGTGTACATCACTGGAAAGTATACTACCAAGGGAGGTGAACTTACCCACAGCATTCAAAATTTCTCCATCTGCTATAACCAGTGGTTCCACATATGGATGGTATGGTGTTGGCTAGTAGAGAACCTTTGTTTTCTTGGTGGTAATAGGCCAGAATCAGCACAAGCAGCAGAGAATCAATTCATACTTTGTTGCATTTCAGCTTCAGAGGCTTTATTCAGTGCACAAGCATCTGCTGCTGGATGACTTTTAACAAGTCATGCAGCAACTTTCCCTCCACTACAGTCTTGGCTTGTGGCCTTTCAAGTTAAATAATTTACCATCAGTGTGACAGTTGAGCTTGATGTTTTCATTCTCTTGAAGACATCTGGTAACATTGCTGAAAACAGTATAGGAGGCAAGCACAAAGTCGTCATTCACTTCTGGAGTCGTCTCTGAGAACAACAAAGGCAATAGCCCAGGATGCAGTGGATGATCTTGGCATGTTTAATGACTGACCAAGTTCTATGGGGAACTTCAGTCATCTTTGTGGCCATTGGAACAAGTTGTTCTAATCTACCCATTCCACCAGGGAAGTCTATATACTTGGGATCAACAACCCCTGTAACTTTCGGAAGGGTTTGAGACTCCTTGGTTACCCTCAACCTGGTTTAGCCACCTGCTGAAAGTTTATTGCAATGTGACTGCTGAGCATGCTACAACTTCTTGCAGTCATAGGTGAGAGCTGAGTGAGTCTAGTGGACACCAAAGATGCATAAACAATCCCCTGAAAAGGGCTTTACAGTTCTCACACCAGAGGTACCAGCCTGAACACACCCTGCTCCTGTTGCCTTTTATTTTAAAAGATGGATTTTTTAAGTTGTCTTGCCACATACAACCACCAGGTGTCACTGATGCTCCCAATACCATGATGCCGAGGCCTCATCCTTGTTTCTTACTCTTAGGACAGAAAATGAGGGTGAGCCAAGCCCCTAACCTTAGGACTCTGTATCAGTGCTTTCCAGCAGCCCCTTCAGCTAGATCCAGGAAGATGGTATCAGGATGGGAAGCCTCATATGATCCCACAAACCTGACCTTTCTTACTGTCCTGCCTTCCCTTCCCATCATACCAGCTCCCTTTCTCATCCTACCTCAAGTATGGAGTGCAGGGGTGGCACCCAAGCCAGTATCCCTGATTCTTTCATGGGGCTGGGCTTGACCACTGGAAGCTTGTGTTTGTATTATATAGCATTTTTATATTCCTACCTGTGTGTTTGCATGTGTCTGCACAGTTTTAATGATTGGTAGTTCTGGCTGATGAGTTCAGGATGGAGCCCCAGAGCCATTAGCCTTGCTGTGGTGGAAGTGGGGGGGGAGGAGGAAGGGGGGGGACGAAGAAGGAGGAGAGGGAAGGGGAGGGTGTGAAGACTATTTTTAAGCAGTCTTCAGAGATTGGTAGAGGTTCCTTTTCTTGTATATGAAGTCTGGCAGAATAGAGCTCCTGGTTTTGCTAGATCTCTTTGACAGGATGGAGCAGAAATGTTAGTTTTAATAATTTCTAGCCTAGGGGCAGCTAAGTGGCCCAGCCCTAATGTCAAGAGGACCTGAATTCAAATTTGATCTCAGATACTTAACACTTCCTAACTGTGTGACCCTGGGCAAGTCACTTAACCCCAATTGCCTCAGCCAAAAATAATAATCATAATTTCTAGCCTTGGGTAGCCAGGCTGAGAGACTAAGGCACTAAGAATCTTCAGTACAGCCAGTCCTCAAATCTGCACATTCTTGGAGTTAGGGAGGAGCCTATGATTAGGCTAGTGTATATGAACAATATGGATTCTTCAATGGACCTTCCCCAATATGCCATCTTTGGAGCCATCTGTGCTGCCTCACAAGCAAACACCCCCACACAGTACAAACCAGAATGTCCAGGGGAAGGAAGCTAGACAGCCTCCCTCCCTCCCTTCCCTCCCCTAAACAAACACACACACCTTAGCATACATCCTGGGCCCATACAAGAATAGATAGCCTACACATGTTCCTGGAACTTCAGACCTACAATGGGGTCTTTGGGGATTCTCCCATTTAAATAAATATGGGAGAATGGCACAAGCAAGTCCTACTTTACATGTCTTAGTTTATTCTATCCAACACATTATTGAGCTACTGCAATTTTACTTTGCTCATAGGACACAAGCCTTTGATGAGGGCATGCCATGCTGGGCAGTTTGTGCCAGTAGTTCTCATGTCATGGCCATGCTGGGCAGTTTGTGCCAGTAGTTCTCATGTCATGAACTAGATTCCAAAACTTTCCAAGGCCCTTGGAAATGAGAACGAAACCATGACCCAATATACTCACAATTAGCCTTCAAGAAGGGGACAGGTATTGATACTGATTGCTAACGCAGACCTGGGATAGGTGAGGGTCTCTTTAGTCAGGTATGTATTCTGTAGTCAGGTATTTTAAGAAAGGCAAAAACTTACAAGGCCTCACCTGGAACTAGAGATCTGTCTGGGGTTGAAGACGGGCTTGAGTGGGGTTCCAGATCTGGGGTGAGGATGGGCCTGAGAGAAGGAGATTGCAGGCTGAATCGGTGAGGCTGTTTATTATGCTGCTTAGCCACATCACCTCCTCCTTACCAATTCTGATGAAATTCGAGTCCCCTTTCACCACTAAACCATCATCGGGGAAGGGAAAGAGTTCAAAGACGCGCTGGGTGCTTAAAACATGCCAGAGCAGGATCAAACCACAACCGGGGCGCCTGCGGAGGGTCCACAGAGGCCCGGCCGGGGGCTCCAACGCTGGCACAAGTGTAGGCGGAGAGATGCACGCCCCACTGGGGGCCCTAGATCAGAGGCTCAAACTAAGGTTGGAGGCAGGGGGTGACGGAGTCCCAGATTCCAGGCCTTCCCGTCCCCACCCCTGACCAGAGGTCCAGCAGCGTTAAGTCGTTTGGGGTCTGAAGGCGCGGGGCCAAGTCGGCCCCACCTAGGTCGCCTCCGGCCCTCGGGTGCGGCCCCGTCGGCCCCGCCCCGCCCCTCCCCTCCCCTCCCCTCCAGCCTGGGCAGGCGATGGCAACAGGCGGAGCAGCCGGGAGACTTCAGCCGGACGGAGACTGAGCCAGAACCTCGGGGCAGCCTTCGGTGAGTGGGGGCCCTCTGATAGAGTGAACTCGGCTGGGCTCCAAGAACGCCGTGCCCTGCGGGCTGCAAGAGCGCACTGGAGGTCCAGGCCGGGCAAGAGAAGTAGCCTAAAGCGCCCCCTTCCTCGGAGCCCCACTGAACTAGCCGGGAGACCCGAGCACGCACAAAGAAAGTGGCAGGCGCCCCGCAAGCGTACACCGGAAGCCTCGAGAGCTTGCCAGGACTGAGGCGCGCGGGGCGGGGGAGGGGCAAAAGGGGCGGAGCGGGCCTGGGGGCGGAGTCCGGCCTAGTTTGCTTCAGTTCCTGCTTCCGGACCGGCGAGGCGGTAAACTGGGGTCACGTGCCCCCCCGCGCGGACACGAGGGCGCTGGGTCCGGGACTGGGGTGTTAGTGAACCCGAAGGTCTGGCTCAACCCTGGAGCTTTTGTGGGGACGACCGCCCTCCTTTCCTCCCCTGCCCCAGTCGGGTCGGCAGCCGCCAAGACAGAGCAAGGCCAGAGCGAGGAGCTGTCGGAGGATGGGGCAGTGATGGGAAGAAAGCCTGGTCGGTGCCTGAAGAGGCGAAGTTCTCGGAGTGGGAGGGGTTGGGGGCGTGGCTGGTCCCGACGGGGGCGGTGTCCTCAGGCCTCCCGGGGCGGGACTGTTTTTTCCCTTTCGAGGGAAAAAAGGAAAACAAGACTCTTTCCAGGGAGCTAAAAATAGCCCTGAGGTTGGGAAGACTTCGGCTATAGGGGAACGGGCGGGGAGGGTGGCTGTCTGACTGCGTCTCCCCCTCCACTGACTGGGCGGATGCCTGGAGACTCGTCACATGGTCCGGGGGCCCAGTGCCTTGGAGTAGCCGTGGCCTCTGTGGTACGATCTCTAATTCCCCCTAGCTTCGGCAGATTTGAAAGTGGGCAATTCCAATTTCACGGCGTGGGGCCGTAGAAGAACACGGGAAGAGGGGCCTGTGAAGGTTCCCAACTCCATCTAGAGGTCGGGACCCCTTGAAGCGGCCCCACGCCTCCCCTTCCGCGTTGCCGTAACCATTCTGGGCCGTCCCGGCGACTGGCCGCTTGGTGGCGTAGCCGAGGTCGACTCTGGGGTATAGTGGTAGCCCAGGATCCATTCCTCAACCCCCTACATCCCCAACCCCGGAGAGTCGGAAGGAGTTGGGGGCACGGATGCTCAGGCCGGCCTGAACGGGCTGGGAAGGGGAGGAGCTGCCAGGCTTTTGTACTGGAATTAGGTTCAACTGACACCCTTTGGACTTGCGGGGTGGTGGGGTGGGTCGTGTTGACCCTTGAGGGCCCCGCATCTTTGCATGTCCTTTTGCACGCTCCTCTTGGGGGTGGGGGGAAGACGTGACTGCCCACTTCCATACTTGGAGTTCTTTGGGAGCTGCGTTTGACGTGTGTGGATCCTGCACGAGCAACAGCGCGCGTCCGTGCTCACATGTGCACGTCTGTGTGCTTACCAGAACACGCGTGACGTGGTTGCGCGCGTGTCGGAGCCCAGTCGCTCGGGGGCGGGGCTACCTCCCCCTTCCTTGGGCTCTGCCCCTCCCATGCTTGGGTCAGGGAGGGGGAGGGGACGGAGACGGGGGGGGGGGGAGGGGAGGCGGAGCCCCGGTCGGGCTTTTGGAGTGTCCGAGGATCTGGGCTGGAGCGAGGCTCGGAGGGAGCTGCCGGGGTCTGAGCATGGAGCAGCGCGGTGGAGGTGAGGGGGGCAGGCACGGGGAGGGATGCCGTGGAGCCCCCAGAGTTCGGTGGTAGCCCTAGGTCCATCGTTAATGGACTTGTGGTGATCTTAGAGTCGGTGCTACTTGGGGGGTCGGGGGGGACGCCTCCTATTTTGTGTCCCGGGATTGGATTCAGCTTCTCTTGGCGCGGGGATGGATCCAGCACCCCTCACCCCCCAGCCTTGTAAGCTTTGGAGGCAGTTTCCCTAACTCTAGACTCTCGGAGTGGGGGCGGGAATAGGGGTGGCGGCCCTGGCTTCTGGAGCCCTGCCTAGCCTAGCCCTCCCACTGAACTCCAGACTAGGGAAGTGGGGGGTGGGGGAGAGGGGAGTCCTCCTGCTGGGTAAGTGTTTGAGCCGAGGGGCCCCCTTTCCCACAGAGTAGACACAGACGCTGCTCAAAATGGAGCCTCCGATAGCCCCTCCCTCTCCAGCTTGGAAGGAGAGAGCGGGAGCCCGGCCCCCCCAAGGCTCCGGCCTAGTCTGGACTTCCAGACACTGAGGCTGTCCTGCTCTGTCTCTCCACCTCTACTCCCCCCTTTCACTTCTGCCATCTTTCTCCTCTTCGTCTCTTTGCCTCTCCCTCCCATCCTGTGCCCCTCACTTTTCTGGTGCTCACAAGGAGACAGATGGGGGGAAATTAGTCCATCCAGTGACCCCTTAAGACAGATCCCTCCACCCGCTATTGTGTGTGTGGGCTCATTCCCTCCTCGGTACTCGGTAACTTTAAGGATGGCATGTTAATTGGAGGGGGAGGTCTCTTCTACTTAACCTCCCTCCCCCCATTATTTGCCTGGGGCCTGGTCTGAGTAGGGGTGGATCTGGCTTTCTGGTCTGGAGCTGCAGTTGGAGAGAACCTGATGCTCTCTGGTTCTAAAGCTCCAAGATATTTCACCAGCTCAATTTTCTGTTTTGAATTGGATCTTAAGTAAGGAAGAAAGAATTGGAGTTTAAGAGACTTCCTGTTCAGGTTTAGAGAATTACTAGATCTTTGAGGTTTTTTCCAATTCTTGAGATTGTTTTTTAGAATGGAAAGAGAAAAAGTTGTATACTTATTCATATTTACAATTATACAGCTTCAATGCTTTGTGGTAATGCACTCTCCCCCAACATAAGATCTACTTATGTTGATCTCCAGATTGTGTCCTGATGCTTTGGACAGATGTCCAAAATTCTTAGAGGACTCAGGAAGGGCTGGGGTTCTGGATGGGCACCTCCCCTTCCCAACCTAAGAAGCAGATGAAACTCTGAGGATCAAGGGTCACCAGAACCTATTTCAATCCAGCCAAATTCTAGGAACCCCGATGCGCTGAGGGTGGCATCAGAGCCTGTGTTTTCAAGGAGAAAAGGAAGTTTTCTCCAGATCATAACTAGTTTTTCTTCCCCGATGGGGTTGGCTTTATTTTTTCGGATCAATCTGATGTTGAGAGTTTGTTGGGTGGTGTTGGAGATGGGGCAGTGTTTGTCTTGGAAAGAAACCTCCAAACTCCATGTCCTTCATTAAGCCCTGAAGTTTTCTTTGGGGACGGGTGGTACTGGAGTGATTTACGAGTTCAGTATTTTAGTGTGTAGTCCAACTTTATGAAAAAGAGTGGGCATTGTTTCTTGGGGGGGGCACACAAATGACCACTGATTAATTTGGGGATCAGAAGATTGACTGGTATGGTTTGGGGGGAATGGCACAGATAGCTTTTAGTTCTCTAATTACTATCTGGAAACAGAGATAGGTGGGTAATGTCTGTCTTGCAGTGGGTAGTGAGGTTTCTCCTCCTAAGGGCTGAGCTAGAAGAGGAGGTTTCTTTGGGAGCCAGAGAGACCTGTCTTCCTAAGTGGGGACAGGTCCCCAGACCTTAGTATAGATGTTCAGCAGGATCTGAAACCTCAGACAGGGGTTTTGCCCTACCTAGAGGCCCTAGACTCATCTGACCAGTTTGGCCGGCTTGGCCACTTCCCTCCCCCTATCTGGCCCTTGCTCTTGACACCTTTTCTAGCCTCTCTGTACCCTCTCTTTTGCTTCCCCTCTAAAGGGGAAAGCCTATTTCTCATCAGATTTAAATCCCATGAGATTTAAATCTCAGACCCCTGTTGAGATAGAAGGGAATTCTAGAAATATGAGAAATCATGACCCTCTGTCTTTGGCTTCAAAGAAAGGGCAAGGAAGGAGACATATCTGTGTGTTTATGTGTGTGTTGGGGAAGTAAGTTTTCAGGGTTTGGGAGAGAGGCCTCATGGAACAGGACTAGGATACTTAGAATTGGGGCTGCTTTGTGGTACCCAGGGCTTGGGGTCATGGACATGGGGTCTTCGGATTTAGGATGGGCATTCTTCCAGCAGTAGGCTATGGGTGCAACTAGAGGTCTGGCAGGGACACTCGGGACCAAGAGCTCTGACTGTTGCCCTCCTCCTTGTACAGCAGGTCGCCTTGAAGGCCTGTGGCCAGGCCACAGTCCCTCCAGCCATGGCAATCGTCCAGACTCTGCCTGTGCCCCTGGAAGCCAACCCTGAGAACACGGTTTCACACCCACCCCACCTGCCCACCATGGGCAGTGTGAGTAGCCTTATTTCAGGCCGGCCCTGCCCTGGAGGAGGGCCTGCACCCTGCCACCATGCTCCCTCTGGACCTCCTTTTTTTCGGCAGCAGGATGGGCTACTGCTTCGAGGGGGTGGTTGTAGGGCCCAAGAACCACTGTGCCCCCCAGTACCCACCAGAAAGCCTGTGGGAAATACTGGCTTTGCATACATCAATGAGGACTTCCGGGGAGACTCACCCTCCAGCCCCTGTAGTGACACTGAGGATGCCCGGGAGCAGCAAGCCCGAAGCGCCCATCTCAGGGGACCACCTCCAAAGCTCATCCCTGTGTCTGGAAAGTTGGAGAAGGTGAGGACCCTTCCTTCCAAGTGCAGATTATCTTTCACAGTGTTCCCAGTGAAAGAAGAGGTGGGATGGAATAGAGCTTCTTAGCACCTAGCTCTGCTTCTTCACCCAAGCAATCGCCATGATTTAGATGTAGGGCTTGGGAGAGGGAAACCTCCTAGCAGCCAGATGGTAGTACTTTGTTACTCTGTTTCAGAACATGGAGAAGAATCTGATCCGGCCTACAGCCTTCAAACCTGTGCTGCCCAAGCCTCGGGGGCCACCATCCTTGCCAGCATTCCTGGGGCCACGGGCTGGTGTTGGGGGGATGTCAGGGAGCCAGGGTAGTCTGACCCAGCTGTTTGGGGGCCCTGCTTCCTCCTCTTCCTCCTCTTCTTCATCCTCTGCTGACAAGCCTCTGACCCTCAGCGGTTGGGCCAGTGGTTGCCCCTCAGGGACACTGTCTGACTCTGGCCGAAACTCACTGTCTAGCTTGCCTACTTATAGCACAGGGGGAGCTGAACCAGCTGGAGGCTCTCCAGTAGGGCACCTATCTACTGATGGCCCTGGTAGAGGAGTGCTACCTGGCACTGGGGGCAGCCACCGTGGGGTCCCCATGGGTCCCTCGCACTCAGACAGTGGGCGTTCATCATCCAGCAAGAGCACAGGATCCCGGGGAGGCCTTCTCAGTGGTGGGGGTACTCGGGTCTCTCCAGACAGTGGTTCTTGTGGGGATCGATCACCTCTACCTGGCCCGCCCCCACCTCCCCCCCCACCCCTGCCAGATGAGTCTCTGCTGCGATGTGCTCTGCAGGAGAAACTTCGGGAACGTGAGGCAGAACTGCAACAGCTTCGGGACAGCCTGGATGAAAACGAGGCTGCCATCTGCCAGGTGACTGACTGCCCCCTTTACCTGTCACCATCCCTTGCCAGAAGGGGATGAGCAGATGCAACCCTGAGTGGACAGAAGCCTGGGTCTAATCCTTCATGCCCCAGTATGTTCTGAATTTCACTTAAATTCCCTTGTCAGCTCTCCTTGAGTATGAGAAATGGGGAAATGCTTCAGAAGTTACTTTTGGTGATAAGGAGTTGGGTGAAGGACAGACAACTTGAACAATTTAAAACAGTAGATAATTCCCGTGGGTGCATTATTTTACAACTCATAAAATTCTTTTATACCAGGACTGTGAGGGAGACAGGACAGGTATTGCTACCCCCCATTTTACAAATAAGGAAACTGAGGCTGGAAGCAATAAGGTGACTTGCCCAGGATCGTATATCAGATTGATAGTAGGACCAAAATTAGATCTTCTCTAATGCAAGTTTCACTCCATTACCCTGCAGTCCTTCAGATCTTTGGGGCTGGCCTTCACCCACCGATGTTAACAGCAGCTGCATATCAGTACCTAAACTGGAGCCAGCCTAATATTAAGTATAAGGTTAACCTCCCTGAGCATATTTTCTACTGATCCATACCTCCTCAATCTTTGAGAAGGTGTGGATCAGTAGAAAATATTAGATTCTGTAGATCTAGGTTCAAATATCAGCCCCATAAGTATGGGAGGGGAAGACAAGCTATTTGTGCATGTTGGGGGGGTGGGGGTGGAATGACAATTTATGGCCCTCCCCACCCCCAGGTCTATGAGGAAAAGCAGCGACGCTGGCAGCGGGAGAGGGAGGAGCTCCAGGAGGGCTGTGTAGCCCAGGTGAAGCAGGCAACCCAGAGGGCCCAGCGGGCCCAGCAGCTGCTGCAACTGCAGGTGTTCCAGCTGCAGCAGGAAAAGCGCCAGCTGCAAGATGACTTTGCACAGCTGCTGCAGGAGCGAGAACAACTGGAACGACGGTGTGCGGCCTTTGAGCGGGAGCAGAGTGAGCTCGGTCCTCGACTGGAGGAAACCAAGTGGGAGGTGGGTTTGGGGATCCTGGGAAGACTAGGGGGAGAGGGTAGACTGAGATCTGGTGGGGGGGGGGTAGGTATCTTTAGGGACCAGACAAGCATCTGATCTTGAGGCAAAAGTTAGGGCTTCAACCTCATTGTTTTAGGACTATTCCAAGGTTTTCCAATTAGTAAACAGGGGAGCTGGGACTCAAAGTAAAGTGGTTTGCCTCCAAATCTTTCACCTGCATCCTCTTGCCCAATGAGGGGAGGTGTGAAATCATCACTCACCACTGGTTCCCCCTCATTCCCAAGGTATGCCAGAAATCAGGGGAGATCTCCCTGTTGAAGCAGCAGCTAAAGGAATCCCAAGCAGAGCTGGTTCAGAAGGGCAGTGAGCTGGCAGCACTACGAGTGGCCCTTAGGGAAGCCCGGGCCTCCCTAAGGGCCAGTGAGGGGCGAGCTCGGGGGCTGCAGGAGGCTGCCCGGGCTCGGGAACTAGAGCTTGAGGTCTGCACTCATGAGCTACAACGGAGAAAAAGTGAAGCTGAATGGCTCCGAGAGAAGGCCGGACAGTTGGACATGGCTGTGGCAGGACTTCGGGGGGCCCCAGAAACTATGCCCACCCCCGACCCCTTCTTGCTGTCAGAGAGCGATGAGGCCAAAGCCCAGAGGGCGGCAGCAGCTGGGGCTGGGGGGAGCCTTCGGGCCCAGGTGGAGCGGCTGAGGGCTGAGCTGCAGCAGGAGCGGCGTCGGGCCGAGGAGCAGCAGGGAAGCTTTGAGAGTGAGCGCCTGGCCTGGCAGGCGGAGAAGGAGCAAGTCATTCGCTACCAGAAGCAGCTGCAGCACAGCTACATCCAAATGTACCGGCGCAATCGGCAGTTAGAGCAAGAGCTGCGGCAGCTGAGTCTGGAGCTGGAGGCCCGGGAGCTGGTAGACTACAGCCTGCCCGAAACCCCACCCTGTGTCCACTTGGAGGAGATCACAGCCACAGAGATCTGAAGATTCATAGGTTAGAGGAGTCAAGAGGCAGGGGATGGGAATCAGCTGGGGGGGGGGGGGGGGGCCTGCATTGAGGGACTCTTCCCTTTCCACCTTTCTTTGCCCTGGATGAGTGCAGGGATAAGTGTCTGGGCCAGCATTTCAGTAGAGCTAATGGCCTCATGTGATTATTGGTAGTGTGAGCTCAAGCATGCTCATTCATGCCCTTTCCGAGGGAGGTCTGAAGACCATTCCCCCACTCCAAATCTACCCAAGCTTTGAGGCCCTAAGGATTCCACACCACAGAGAGAGAAGGCTCCCTTTTCCCCTTCTCCCCGAAGTATGTGCCTCCCCTCCCTGTCCAGGGCTAAAGGAGAAGGGACCTGGGGTGAAGATGCCTTGGTTCTCCCTCAGGTTCCTCTTTCTGGAGCCCCATTTCATAGCCCCTTGTGTGACCAGGAGCTGCCTTCAGACCAAAGGAAGAACTCAGACTTCTCATTTATTTGTGTTTGTTACTATTCCGGTCTCTAACATCATCCCACCCTCTTTCCTGAGTTTATGGCATCTTTAAAATTGTATATTTTTCACACGTGTAAATTTCTTGTACAAACCCAAAGAAAAAAATTAAAAAAAAATTTTTTTTGTTTATAAGAAAAATAAGTGCTTAAGGTATCTATAAGAGAAAGGGAAAGTCTATACTCTGCCCACATACACGCTACTATTGGCTCCTCTTTAGTTCCTACCCTGGTTTTGGGAGGTCCTGCTACATGTCCAATAGGAAAAGGTCTGGAAGTCCTTATGGAGCATGACTTGAATGGAATTTAAGGGTCTGAGATACTGGGGCAGTTCTAAACCCTTAACTAAGTAATGACCAGAAGCACAGGACTGGATGAGATGGACCCAGGTCCTCTCACTGGAAGAACCCCGTGTGGAGGGCCCTACCTGTGAGACACCAGACAGCAGGGAAGAACTTGCACTCCAATTCCCATGGCTCTGACCCCCACCTTAGGCCTTAGATTTGAGGCACAGCTGGGCCTAGGGGGAACAAGGGGTAGGAAGGCTGGTAATTAGCACCATCATCTAATTTCTGTTCTGACCACAGATCTGCCCCGTTTGAGAGATATGAGGCTCTAGAAGATGGATTAAGGAAAGTGGTTGTGGTCATCCAGGAACTTGGGGTAGTGCTGGGGGGGATAACCCAATCTCTCTGTTAACTTAGGGAGGGATCAGGGAATGAATCAGTAGGTCATCGAAGGAGAGAGATCTGGGCCTAGGAGATGGAGGAAGGTGCTGAAGGACAAGGGCGGGGAAGCCTGACCACTATCTCCATGGGTTCCCGAGCCTTGTTTCGATAGGCCCTGCGGATGGTGTCCACAGCTCGCTGGTGAGTCACCTGTTGGAGGCTCTCCCCATCCACAGAAACAAGCTCAAAGCCAGCCTGATGGAGAGGTCACAGCCTTAGCTCCTTCCTTTCTGGGGCTTGGGCTTCTCACCCCACTTCCCAATCTGATACTGGAGGAGGAGTCAGGGGGAAGTGTGTGTTTGGGGGGAGGAGGACAGAACTGACAATGAGATTTTTGTTTGATATTTTTTTTCTTGGTTGTGTGTGTGGGGGTAAAACAGACAATAGTCCCTTTGTGTGTGTGGGGGGGAGATGTTTTTGCTCCACCCAAGACAAACCCCTCCCTCCTCCCACCCCCACCCATCCTGCTTAGTCATAGCATCATTGGATTTGGAAGTGAAAGGGATCTTAAGTCATCTAGTCCCACCTCTTCATTTTTACATATGAGGAAACTGAGACTCAGAGAGGTGATGTGACTTGGAAATCGCTAAGCTTAAGTCCTTTTAAGTCACATCTATCCTGCTTTCCATTGTCACATCTTTCCCCCATCACCCCAAAGCCACCTGTGCTCAATCTAGGTGTTGCCTTCTCCTCCCCACAATGGATGAACCAGATTTAGGACTGAGGTTGGAAAGCCTCCCCACAGATGTATTTCCCCCAGTACCTGTAGAGCCCCACTGAGGAAGGCTGCCCCTCCGGGAAAAATCTTCTCAATCTTCACCATGGGCTGCACTTTGGATTCGATCCCCCCGGAAATGCTGATTCCTGGGAGTGGGGTTCTCCGTCAGAGGCTCCCACCCCCAAGTTCACCTCCTGGACCCCCAGCGCGTTCCCAGATCAGGCGAGTTCTCCCCACACCACGGCCCTGTCTCCCAGCTTAGCCCTCAGCGACCCTCCCACTGCCCTGCTCACCCAGGGACTGTCTGAGCTTGGAGAGAGTGACAGTCCTGAGCTCCCCCTCTTTGTCACCGTCTGGAGGCGGCTCTTGCTCCCGGGTCCTTCCACGCTGGTCAGGGTCCTCAGCGATCACCTGGGAGCTGGGACCGGGGAGGGGAAGCCGGGAGCGTCGGGACTTGCTGTAGCGCCCGTTCCCGGGAGCTGGGGACGGGGATCGCCTGCTGCCCGGGGACTTGCCGCGGCTGCGGCTGCGGCTGCGGCTGCGACCTCGGCTGCGGCTGCGTCGGGCATCCTCGCGCGCCCGTCCGGGGGGCTCGCTCAGCAGCCAGTTGGGCCGCGGGGGTCGGGGGGCTACAGGGGGCGGCCTGGGCGGCGGCGGCGGGGGCGACGCGCTGCGGCGGCCGAGGCAGGAGAAGGCGTCCACGGGAACGTCCCGCAGCGGGGGGAAGGGCTTGTGAGAGCGGCGAGGGGCAGCGGCCGGGGCAGGACCCGGGGTGTCCTCGGACGGCGACACCTGCAGCCCCGCCAGCCGCTCGCCCAGCGCCCCCGCCGCCTCCTCCTCCTCCTCCTCAGCGAAGCCATTCATCGGGAGCAGGTAGAAACCTCCCCGGCTGTCTGCAAAGGGCAGGGGCGGGGAAGAGGGGGCCGTCATCACCCTCCCTAGCCTTTACTGCCGGCTTCCCCCTCCCAGTCTCCCCTTTCCTTTCCCCTCCCTCCCCCGCTGGGACCAGGCTCTGCTCATTCCGCTCTCCCCATCCGCACACCAACTCCCTGGCCCATCCCAGATTAAGAGAAGTACTCTAGACAAATGTCCTAATTTTAAAGGTGAGGAAACTGAGTTTGTTTAGAGTGACCACCCACGTCACTAAGGTGGTACCTAAATAAAGAGCAGAACCTCAGAATTCCCTTCCTTTAAGTCCAAAGCCGGGTCTCTCTCCTGTGCCAAAATGACCCTTTTAGGGCCTCCTAAGACTAGGCACTTACGTTTGTGTGGCGTCTACTGATTTTTTTGGTTTTGAAATCAGATTTGAGGAGGGTCTGCAAATGACAAGGCTGAACCCTGCACCCAGTGCCTGGGAGCTGAGGCCCAAGGCTGGAAACAACCCTTGTCACAGAGGTCTGGGGGGAAAGGCTTCCTGCTGTGGGTCACCTCTCACAGATCCTATTGCAGTAACTGCTAGGTGGCTTATGTGGACAGTTCACTCAGCCTAGAAAACCCGAGTTCGAATTTGACCCCAGACATTTAGTGGTGTCTAGGCAAGCCACCGGTAGGCGTCTGGAGTAACATTTGTACTCCGCCCCGTTTTCAGCATCTGTAAACCTGCGATAACAGCAAATAGCACTCACCTCTCAGGGATGTTGGGGAAAAGCTAATATGTGTACAAGCAAAACTATTTGTATTTGCAAAGCAGTAGTACTTGTATAAATGCTAGTTGTTTTTTGTTTTTTATTTATTTTTGTTTTTTGTTTTTTTGGCTGAGGCAATCGGGGTTAAGTGACTTGCCCCAGGATCACACAGCTAGGCAGTGTTAAATGTCTGAGGTTGGATTTGAAGTCCTGACTTCAGGGCTCTCTATCCACTGCACCACCTAGCTGCCCCTAGTTATTATTATTATGGATCGAATTCCCTATTTATAGTCTCCTCCTCTCTCTAATCCTTTCTAGAAAGAGCTGCCAAGATTATCTTTCTAAGGCACAACTTTGACTCCCCTATTCAAGAAATTTGAGTGCTTCCTTATTGTCTTTAGGACAAAAGAGAAAATCTTTAATTTGGTTTTTTAAAAAACCTTCTTCACAATCTAGCTCCACCTTGCCTTTCAGTTTACTGTATGCCCTTCCTCTTGGTTTTGTGGTCAAGCTAGTTGTTCCCTATACATGACATTCCAGCTCCCAGCTGGGTGTTTTTGCACAAGCTGTTTACTAAACTGTACCCTTTAGGTACAACTGAAAGCAGCTTTCCCCTTTTCCTTACTATGTACTCAGCATCCGCAGAGCCCAACCCTCGGTGTTTATGTGAGACTATTGAAAAACTTGGAGAAACTGTTCCCCCTTCCTCCTCCCCTCTGGCACAGATCATTCCTCACCCACCTACCGATAACCCATATAAGAGAAGTCAGAAGTCTAGGCTTCTGAGAGAGTGTTCTTCCCCACCTCTCGCGTCAGACACTAACCAGGCACAGGTGTGATGAGGTGGCGCTTGGGTGGTGTGTCCTGCCGGGTGGGCCGAAGAGCAGGCGGCCTCACTGTGGGGGATCGGAAGGCCCGAGGCCTTCTTAGTCAGGTAGAAAACCAGGCCACGCTGTGAGTGGATCCTCATGGGATTCGGATTCCAAGAGGTCCATTCACCCACCGACCCCCCAACCACACACACCTGCTCGACTTTTGAGTGCTTCATACGCTTCAAGCTCCTTGGGCATCACTAGGCTGTCAAATTTGCTGAGGTCTCCAGGGGTCACTGCACTCCTAGAGGGTACAGTGAGGAAGGGGGTGGTGAGTCAGAAGGCTCATCTCCACAAAAGGATATGTGTGAGAGTGTGTGTGTGAGTGTGTGAGAGTGAGTGTGAGTATGAGTGAGTGTGTGTGAGTGTGAGTGAGTGTGTGGGTATGAGTGTGTGTGAGTGTGAGTGAGAGAGTGTATGTATGAGTTTGTGTGTATGAGTGTGAGTGTATGAGTGAGTATGAGTGTGAATGTGAGTGTGTGTGTGTGTGAATGTGTGTGTATGAGTGAATGTGAGTGTGTGAGTGTGTGTATGAGTGAGTGTGAATGTGAGTGTGTGTGAGTGTGTATGAGTGAGTGTGAATGTGAGTGTGTGTGAGTGTGTATGAGTGAGTGTGAATGAGTGTGTGAGTGTGTGTATGAGTGTGAATGTGAGCGTGTGTGTATGAGTGACTGAATGTGAGTGTGTGAGAGAGTGTGTATGAATGTGAATGTGAGTATGAGTGTGAGTGTGGAAGTGAGTGTGTGTGAGTGTGTGTATGAGTGAATGTGTGTGTGTGTATGAGTGTGAATGTGAGTGTGTAAGTGTATGAATGAGTGTGAATGTGAGTGTGTATGAGTGTGAATGTGTGTGTGTATGTATGAGTGACTGTGAATGTGAGTGTGTGAGTGTATGAGTGTGAATGTGAGTGTGTGAGTGTGAATGTGAGTGTGTGAGAGAGTGTGTATGAGTGAGTGTGAATGTGAGTGTGTGTATGAGTGAATGAGTGTGTGAGAGTGTATGAGTGTGAATGTGAGTGTGTGAGTGTGTGACTGTGTGTGTACATATATGTTGTGTGTATGAGTGTGAGTATAAGTGTGAATGTGAGTGTGTGAGAAAGTGTGTGTATGAGTGAATGTGTGAGTGTGTATGTGTGAATGTGTGTATGAGTGAGTGTGAATGTGAGTGTGTGAGTGTGAATGTGAGTGTGAGAGTGTATGAGTGTGAATGTGTGTGTGTGTATGAGTGACTGAATGTGAATGTGTGTGTGAGTGTGAGTGTGTGTATGAGCGAGTGTGTGTGTGTGTATGAGTGTGAATGTGTGTGAGTGTGTATGAGTGACTGAATGTGAGTGTGTGTGTGTGTGTGAGTATGAATGTGAGTGTGTGAGTGTGAGTGTGTGTATGAGCGAGTGTGAGTGTGTGAGAGACACACACGACAGACCCCCTGGACGCTGCCCCTTCTTGGTGCCCTTACCGGATGTCCCGAAGCAGCAGCAGTTTCTCCGGCCGGTCCAGGATGGCCAGCAGAGGCCTCACCAGGTCTCCCACGCCGCCCTCATGGACATACTGCGGACACAAGGACTCAGGTCAGACAAGACTGGGGGAGGGGATGAAAGCCACGGGCAGCTCCGGAACCCTGACAGCCGCCGGGGCCGCTTTCGCTCTCCTGGGTCACAGCTCCTGCCAGGGTAGGGTGGGCAGGTGAGCTGGCCGGGGAGAGGGAGGCCCCCGGCACTCCGGCTCGCCCTAGGAGACGAGACGGGGGGGGGGGGGGGGGGGGGAGGGGGGGGGGGGAGGGGGACGGGGGGAGGGGGACGGGGGGGTAAGGGGAGAGGGGGAGGGGGGAGAGGGCGCCCTCTGGGGGCCTTTGGGCCACCCCTGGGGCTAGCCGCAGTGACCGTTTTCATGTACACACCGGGCTCGGGGTATTTATCTAGAGGTAGACCCTGGGTACTGTCTCTCGCTAAGTAGGCAACGAGTGGGAGTCTGGGGGAGGCAGCCGCGGTGGGGTCTCTGCCCAGGGGGATGAGGCGCGCTGGACGCATCTGTCCGGAAACAAGCCGCTCACCCACAGCTGCCCGGAGTTCCCCATCCACGCCCTCGGGCACAAGAGCTGCCTAGCAATGGTGCGGAGTGCAGCGCCCCCTTGTGTCCATAGTGCGGCACGGACACGGAGCAATGTGGAGGCGCCCCCCTGGTGACCAGAGCGGGAGACACAGGCTACCGAGTCAGGCGAGGGCCCCCTAGCGGCCAGAGTGGGACGTGCACGGACAGACTGGCCCTCAGAACCAGCACGTGCCCATCGACAAACACATGCTTGGGCCGCTCTAAGCCGCGATCTGCCGGGACGGGAGCTTTCCTAGTCACCAGCCAACAAATGCAGAGACGTAGCACCTTGGCCTTGGAAGGGAGCTTCGCCATCCAGTCCCCCCCAAGGAGCATTTGTCCAGCGCCTCTCGGGGGCCCGGGGCCTGCGCCAGGGCAAAGAAGGAAACAAGGCCCAACAAAGCTGGGGCTGCCCCACCTTTTCCGAAGCGCTTAGCGCCCCTTTCCGCCTCAGAATAGCCTCCTTGTGAGGGTCTGTCCTTCCTAACGCTTACACCAGACGCGGCCCCCCGAAGTTACACCGGGGCCGCCAGCAGCGTCTTGCCTCACAGACAGAATCTCAGAACGGGGAGCCAGAAGGAACCTCGGGGATTACCTAACAGAAGCGCGCTATTTACCGAGGACAAAATAAGCCTAAGCTCGCGCCCTCCCCGAGGAGCTGCGCGTCTTGCTGATACCGCGGCGGTTCTGAGCCTCCCTTACGCCATTGGTTAAACCACCTTGTTGCACGAGAGGGTCTCCAAGGCGTTCTAGCCTGTCCTTGAGCTTTATGTGGTGGTGATCTGAGCCCCGGTCAAGCTTGGAGAAAGGGGAAAGCTTCTCTGAACCTCATTTTCCCTCAGTCAAATGAAGGCCGTGTCCAACCAAAATCTCCTAGAGAAAAGGCGGCTTCCCCCAGGGAGGGATAACCCCAGACATCAGGCTTTTAGCTTCCCGATTTTATCTATGAACTTCTCTGTCATTCAAGGCCCTTCACAATTTGCCTCCAGCCTTTCTAGGCAAATAATGAATTACTTCCTCCTTACACAGTCTCCAAACCAAAGCTGGCGAGCTTGCTGTCTTCCAGATGAGATATATCGACTGCCTCTGTCCAAAGGCATGCGCTGTGCCTCTTGGCGGAAAGGCCTTCTCTCCTCAGTTGTACCTCTTTTCATTCCTAAACTCAGATCAATGACATCTCCTTAAAGAAGTCTTTTCTGATTTACCCAAACTGTTGGTTCCTCTTTTCCAGTGATGGCATTTTTATATACTCTTTATCTGTGAATATGATGTTTCCAACTAGAATATAAATGCCCTTGAGGGCAAGGAATTTTTATGTGCTAAATACCTAATACAGTGCCCATTAGATAGTAGATATTTAGTAAATACTTATTAATTGATTGGTCTTCCTCACCCAAGACCATCTCCAATATGAATGGAAGGGATTCTGGAGACAAGGAGGTGACAGCCAGAGAGAATGATACCCTTCCCTTCTAGGGTACTGGGGGATAATGCTGATGATGATAATTTATGTAGGAATTTAAAGTTTTTGAAACACTTGCTATGGATTTGATTCTGAAACATTTTGGGGATAATGGCTATTATCTCTACTCAAGGATGAGAAAATTAGGCTCCCAGAGGTGAAAGGATTGATTACATAGCTAAAAATATCGGAGGCACAATTTGCGTATCCGTCCTCATTTTCAGGACCAGCACTCCTCCACTAAGCCATTCCTCAAAATGAATGGATATTAGGGATTTAATGGGGGATGCTGACCAGAGGAAGGAGGCAGGGGAAAACCTACCCGGGTACAGTGACGAGTAACAGCTAGGACCTCATCGTCAGTCAGAAGGCGCCGGGCCAAGTCCTGTATGAGGGGGAGACGGCTCTCCCAGGCCTTTATTCGGTCCTCTCCATTGGTCAGTTGGCTGGAGCGTCCTTCAGATCCAGGGAAGAGCATGGTCTGAGCTCTCTCTCTGTCTAAGGTTGGAGATGGGGTTGGGGAGGGAGGACCAGTTAGGGAACCCAGACCCAACAAGAATTAAGATTTCTTGTTGACTAGGCAAACAAGGTATGAGAACTCTGCTCATAGAAACTCCACAATCCCCAAAACCACATGCATCCTGGCCCCCTCCCCAAATCCAGTGCAGGACTCACCAAGACCCAACACTCCCAAGGGAACCTACCCCTTCTCAGTTTCCAGGTGACAAACTTCTGCACAGGTCCTGATCCCCCTATGGAAGAAAGAGCTGAACTTCAGCCTCCTTGGTAAATCACATCAGCAAGTGACCTACTGACCATCTCTTGTCCTGTGCCAGACCCTGGGACTTGGCCATACTGAATGGAGGGGAAACTAAGGAGGGAGGGAAGGAAAAGAGGAAGAGACAGGAGAAATCAAAGAAATGTTCCCACAGCTCAGAAGAGGGAGAGATCAGTGGGGGCTACAGTGTTCTAGGAAGACTCCATGGATGACATGGCACTTGAGCTGTACATGTACATGAGAAACATGTAAACAAGGTGCTTGAATGTGCCTAGAGGGTGAAGAGGAAGAGTTTCCATTTAGGAAATAAGGCTAGAAGGAGATAAGTTTGGGGCCTTCTAGAAGGCTTTGAATGTCAGACTAAAGAGACTCACACTCTTTCCTGTTTCCCCATGAAGCTTACTATTTCCAGTGAAATAAGCTTGGTTTTACGCTGTCATTCCCTAAATGTCAACTATTAGGAGGAAAGGAAGGAAATAAAAATTCATATAGCCTCTACTGTGTGTCAGGCACTATGCTAAATACTTTACAAACAATATCTCATTTGATCTCCATAACTATCTTTTGAGATAGTGCTATTATTGTCCCCATTTTACATTTGAGGAAACTGAGGCAAATAGAGATTAACATTCTTAGGGTCACAGAGCTAGTAAATATCTGAGACTGGATTTGAATTCTGGTCTGTCTGATTCCTGCCTCAAAGCTCTATCCTCTAGGTCACATAGCTGCCTCTACTAATATCAATAAAGGCTTGATTATACACACACACACACCAGGTCCATCCCTCACTCTGGTTTTCCCAGGGAAGGACGTGTTTACACCAGAACAGAGAGCCTTCTACCTTGCCTTCACCTTTCTAAAGCTTGGTTAGCCTGTCTTAAGAAGAAAAAAAGTGTTCTGGGGTAACCTTCCTCCCCACCACCTGGGAAGGCTGGCCAGACTTGCTGAAGCCAGTGAAGGCCAGTTAAAGCAGTCCCTTACACTGGTAAGGGTAAGATAAGGGGATGTGTGGAAGGCAGGGACCAAAGGCCCCTCCCCATCATTAATTATGTCTTTTACCTTTCTCCCCTTCCAGATGTGAATGAAATCTGCTGGTGTTCTCATTCTCCAGCACTGAGGCTTCATTTTTGCCATCTCCTGTCAGCCGCCCAGTCTTCCCCCCCTTGAAGAAGAGGTTCATCAATGTCTTGGAGCGCTGCAGGGCACCCTTCTCTGGAGGTGACCCCGACTTCTCCTTCCCTCGCTGTTTTTTCTCTTCTGGGTGTAGGAGACAGGAGGCTGGAGGGCTGGGGCGGGAGGGCCAGTGAAAGGGGAGAGTGGAGATGATCTAGAAGGGGGATGGGAGGCAACTGGAAGAGACTGAGGGAGAGGGAACAGAGTCTACCAGTTTTTCATCCAGAGATTTCACTATAGGAGAAATAGCTTCAAAGTACCCTTCTCACTCCTCCTCTCCATCCTAATCCTCCCTGGGAAACTTTAGCCTAGGGTAATTTGGAGAGATTTATGTGGAGGTGGAGGAGGTGACACAGTATGATAGTCCAAGATTTCAAGGGCAGCACCGAGTATGGGGGCCCAGGACCTGGCTTAGGGATGGAATTAGAAACCATTGTAGAAGACTCGGAATGGGTAAGAATGAGATATCCCCATTCCCAACATACCCCATAAGGTCAGGTAGCTCTGAGATCGAGTGATGGGGGGCCGAGGCCTGCTGAGAGCCAGGAGTAGGGCTGTTTTGGGGGACTCAGACAGGGCGGTGTCAAGGCGAGAACCGGATCTTCGGGCAAGGAGGGGCCCATCTGATCGAATGGCTGTGTCTCTGAGGATCACCGTGGGCCGGACACTGCACCACGTCTCCACTACCCCGCTGATTTCTGGCTCAGTCTGTATGGCCGTGTCTGCTCGTCCCCAGCCCCTGGACCCTGGCCCAACTAGCTCCTCTGTGGATAGGCCAACGTCCACCATGTCCAAGGGGAGGCAGCTGGAGCCAGAGCCAGAACTGTAGGGGATGCTGGAGGAGTAGGAGGACACAGTTGAACTACTCTCCGATGTCTGTGACAGCTGCTGCAGGGGCCCATTGTTCACTATGAAGAGGCAGGGGCCCAGATCAGTCTGGGGAGATGGACATGTCCCTGCCCTCTCCTTAGAAGCCCCTCCCTGCTTCCTCCTGGCTTTCTAAGATCCCTGTTGCATGTAAGAGGGAATGAGCTAAACTGGGAGCAGTGATAGAAAAAGCTATGGTCTGCGAGTCAGGACACCTGGGTTCTAGTCCCAAGTCTTCCACCGATTCCTTGGGCGATATTGGGCAAGTTGTTTCTATCTTATCACTGACTCTTTCCTCAGCTGAAAAATGAAGGGGTTAGACTGTATGTAATGACACTGATACTACCTACCTTGCAGGGTGATTGGGAGGTTCAAATGACAGAAGCTCCTGATGAACTATAAAGTGCCACAATTAATTGCAAGCTATATTATTATTGCAGATCAGGGTTTCCAAAACTGGAACACACCCTCCTCCTCTCGCCTCCTGCTTCCCTCAGGCCTTAAGAGTTCCAATTTCTGCAAGAAGCCTCTCCCAGTACTCCTTCACCTGGATGCCTTCCCTGGGAGATTATCTTCAAACTATCCTATCTATGTTTTGTTTGTATATAGTTGTCTTTTCCCAGTAGTGTGTGAACTCCTGGCGGGTAGGCACTGTTAGCAGTGTCCATGGGTCCAAAAATTAAGAACCCCCATTGTAAATCATTGTAGCTAGTACTAAGACCCTGTTCTTCCTTGAATCCAAGCTTTCTTAAGAGGCAGGATTTTGAGAACTGGCAGATTTGGAGGCTGAGTTTAAAGTGTCAAAGAAGAGTCAAAAAACCCCTGGAACCCAGACAAGTGACTGGGAGGTAGAAGCTTTTGGAGGGAAAGGAGGCTTTTGGATTAAGCTTGGGACATCCAGGCTCTAGTCATTCATGAAGTGATCCCTCCACCCCCTCCCCAGACACACATGGAGTCTCTTGGAGTCTGACCCATGCTGCCTTCAGAGCTTCTTACATTGGTCCAACCAGCAGTACTCAGACACCATCTCCTTATAGGCTGGATATCTTCCCGTTTCCTGAGGGAAGGGAGAGAAGGGAGGAAGAAAGGAGAAGAGGAATTGGGAGAGGAATGGAAAGGGAGAAAGGAATGCAGTGGGAATGGGAATGGGAAGTATGGAGATTGAGATGAGAACAGAGAATTGGAGAATTGAGACATGGAGGTAAGGATATGATTATCTTACATATTTTAAACAATGGGAAAAATATGACCCAAGAACTGGTTAATGATCCCAATCTCTCCCTGGTTGATCCCTTATAATCTAAAAGAGGCAGCACAGTGGATAGAACACCAGCTTTGGAGTCAGGAGGACCTGTGTTCAAATCACCCTCAAATATTTCCTAGCTATGTGACTCAGAACATGTTATTTAACTTCCTCCCCCCAAAAAAATCAAGAAGGCCTCCTGCCTCTTCTTCCTTTCATTGTCTATATAATGGTCACAGAGACTAATTCCTTGACCCTGGGCCTAGCTCTCTCCAGAAGTCAACTTGTGTTCCCCCATTACTCTGAGTTATAGAGCCAGGGCTTGCTGATAAAGCCAGCTGCCTTGTTTAATGCTTACACTTGCTACTTTTAAAAAGGTCTTTCTGCAGTCTGACTTTTATCCTTCCATCCCAGAATTCGATGGGTCTGTAACAACCCTATGGTCAGTGGCCTACCTTGATGGTCAGCATGATGTGTGTCTGACCCTTCAGCACCTCCACAGCTTGGCTGTGACTAATGTGGTCAAACTTCACTCCATTGGCTGCCAGGACTTGGTCTCCCACTTTGATGCCATTCTCTTCGGCCAGTCCACCGTGGTCCACTCTGAGAGCAGGGAGATCAGTCAGAATAACTCCTCCCCCAGTGTCTCTGACCAGCCCCTATTCCAACCCCTACCCAGTACACTCACTTGGAGACATATATTCCCAGACCAAACTCTCTGCCCCCTCTGATGTTGAAACCTAGGCAGAAGTCATCAGAGGTCGTGTACAGATGCACAATGCGCCTAACTCCATCGTCCGAGCTGCAGTCTGAGGGTGTTGAACTGCATTTCTCCACCACTAGCCTTCGGTTGACCACATCCACCCTAGTACCCAGCAGACCAGCCAAGAGAGTGGGGGGAGAATCAGTCACTAGCAAGCTGGGATTGAAGATGGGGGGCCCTGCAGCACTTCAATGCCTCCCATCCCCAGATGCCAGACTCCCAGACCCTTTCCCAGGCTTAGATATAACTCATTTCACTGAGCAAGAGTGAGGGCAGATAGTAGCCCTTTTCCCGACTAGGATTTGTCCAGAGTTGGATAAACAGCCCCCAACAGAGTGATCATAATTTTGTGACAAGGGATAGAAAGAGGGCCTAGGACAAAGATGGGGAAGAAGAATAACTCAGAGAGAGGATGAAGTCTCTATTCCCAAAATGCCACCAGGATGGTTAGGCTCACTCACCAAAGGCCTGCACAGGCAGGAAGAAGAGGCATAAGAGCCGAGAAGAGCAGGAGGAAAAGAGCAGCAATCTCTGGGGAGGGGGGTGTCACAGGGAGAAGAAAGCACAACTGACTCAGCAGGGAGAGAGGGGCTCACATCACCATCCTAGATTCAGGAGCTCCCTCAGTCTCCTCAGTCACATCTTCCTCAGGATGCGGGAATTAGTCTGTGGCCACACAAGCATTTTCCAGGTTCCTTACAGAGGGCTACCAAACTACAGGCCCTCTTCTCTGGATGTCCCCCCAAGTCCCACTGGTTCCCTTCTCTTTCTCCCAGAGTCCCATCCAGGTGAGGAGATGGGGGATGGGGAAGGTAAGACAGATGCAGCCCTCACCACGTGGTCTTCTCCTTAGAGAACTTGATCCCAGGCACCCGGCCCATTCGCCTCACCATCATGCTCAAGCGGCTGCTCCCAGTCAGCACCTTCACAGCACTACTCATAGTGGTACTCTCCAGGCTGAGCCCATTCACCTCTGTGATTTTGTCTCCCACTCGCAGACCAGCTCTCTCTGCAATGGTACCAAGTTGCCTTTTTCCCTAACAGATTCCTCAAAAGCAGAAGTGGGATTCTCCCTCCCTAAATCCAATCCCCTCCTCTCCAAACCCGGATTTTTCTGAAGATAATTGTCATTTTAGAGTGGTGCATCTCTGGGAGGAAAGCTTTGTCTACCCCTTCAGACTTTGTTTACCTCTGGGATGCCTGAAAGCTGGGCTTTGTCTTCCCCTTGAATGCCTTCCCCTTTACAGCAGGACCTGATTTCTCCCCTCTCAAGGCCCCAGAAAATATGGCAGAAATTCACCTGCACTGCTCCCTTCCTCCACTTTGCTGACAAAGATACCCAGGCCATGCTCGGAGCCCCCACGAACACTGAAGCCCAACCTTCCTGCTGGGCTCTTCTCCACCGTGACTGCATTGATGATGTCACTCTCATCACTGTTGGCTGAAGGCAAAGAAGGATGAGCTGGTATTGGGGACACTCATTTTCCCAGAGGGAACCCCTAGCTTTTACAGCACTGTAAGATATCACAGACTGTACCTTCTTCCTCCCATTGCTGTGAGGGGCCTTCATCTTGGGGGGCGGAGGAGAAGGTGAGACAACCTATGAAATCCTTTCTAATCTAAAACATCTAGGGTTATGGGGGCAAGTATGATAGAATGTAAAGAATACTGGGCTTTACGTCAGAAAAGAATTTTCATCTTTGACTCTTACTATGTGACATTAGACAAATCATTTAATCTCTACAAGTCTGTTTCATTTGTAAACTGCCATAGTACCTATCTTGTAGAATTATTGGTAGGCTCAAATATGAATAATACATAAGCTGTTTATAATATATGTAATATATATGTATATATTTATATAAAATTAACCAAAGTTTATCATTAATTTTTATTTGTTAAGCCAGAGAAGGGGCCTATCAAATGACATACCTAAAGACTTTTTTTGAAAGAAAATTTTTTTTTCCTTCTCATACATCCCTTTTTTTAAAAAGAGCCCCCATCTGTCAGATCTTGTGTCCAATCTTAATAGAGTTAATGGAAGATGAGGTCATTCATGCTATAAGAATTTTCATTGAAGGAGCTGTGGATGTTTAGCTTGGAGGATAGAAGGTTTAGAGATGAATGGGAAGGATGTGATAAGCCTTTTGAGATATTTGGAGAATTGTTATGTGGAAGAACTTAATTTGCTTGGCTCCAGAAGGTATAGAGAGGGTGATTTTAGATATGCAGTCTACTACACATCTTCCCTTATATCAGGGGTTCTTAACCTGGAGTCTACAATGTTTTTATTTTTATTTTAACAGCCATATTTCAATATATTTCCTTTATTAACCTATGTGTTTTATTCATTTGAAAACAATATTTTGAAAAGGCGTCCATATGTTCCACTAAGATCCACCCTAAAAAGGCCTTCACCATGATTATGATTTGTCAGGTAAGACTGGATTTCAATAAACCTTGGCCAATAATTTTAGAATGGGAGCAAAAAAGAATAGCATAAAACATGGATGAAAATAAAATTCCCAGAACCACTTTGGAGCTGAAATTAACAGGATGAAACTTGATTGGGATAAATATAAAGCTTACATTTGGGTTCAAATCAATTTTACAAGTACAAAGTGGGGAAAGTATGGCTAGATAGCAGATCTGAAAAAGATCTAGGAGTTTAAATGTACTGTAAGCTCAATAATGGTTTAGTATGATATGCTGATGCAATTTTACACTGAAATAATGGAGGGAATCTAGAAATGATGATAAGTCTTATTGGCTAGATATAGCTAGAGTTTTGTGGGACACATCTGAGTAAAGAAATGAATAAAATGGAGAATGTCTTAAAAGGCAACTAAATTGGTGAAGGGCCTCAACATCATGCTCATAGGAAGGTAGAACAAAGAAGTGGGGGTATTAACCTGCATAAGAGATTTAGGGAAGGATATGATAGCTGTCTTCCGGTTCTTGAAGGCTGTCACATGGAATGGGATTAGTGTACTCTTTACAAGGGCAGGAATAGGAGCAATGGGTAGAAGTAACAGATAAATTTAGGTTTTGATGTAAGGAAAAACTTCCTAAGAATCAGTTATCCAGAAATAAAATAGACTGCCTTGGAAGGGTATTGAATTCTCTCTTCCTAGATGGCTTTACAAAATTAAAAGAGCTAGATGACCATTTGTGGATGTGTTGCAGATAAAACTCTGGTTCAGGTATGGGTTGGACTAAAAGATTTCTGTCCCTTCATGCTCCTGAATTTTATAACTAGCAAGTGGATATCTGAGGGGAAAACCAAATCACAAAGGATTTTGGATTCATCACAGAGCTCTTGGTTTAGTATCATCTGGGGAAACCTATCTTTGATCCACTGCCCTGTTCCCAAACCAAAGGGGCTCTCCCCCAAGCCTGACTGGAACAAGTCTGAGTTAGGGAGACAGAGTCAGAAGAGGTTTTGATAAGCCCAGACTGACATACGATTTTAAGGAGCCAGAGAGATATCCACATGGAAACATACAAATTGAGATATAAAGATTTGGATTTTTTTGTCTCTGTATCCACACCTGCTCCCCTGCTTCCACTCGGTATTGTCTCAGGGTTATTGAGAGAATAGAATGAGGTAATGAGTTACAAAGCATCTAGCCAAGTGCATGGAACATAGGAGATGCTTAATAAGCCCTTCCTTCCTTCCTCCTTCCTTTTTTCTTCTCTTTCTGCCTCCTGAGCCCAGGCTCAAAGATTGGGTGGGGGTTCTAGGTTCTCGGCTCAGAAGTTCCAAGCTTAACTGCTGAGGCAAGGCTGCTTATTTCCTCCGGCTTCCCTGACTCCCAGCAAGTCCCACTGCTCTCTAAGAAGCCTTTTTCAGCACCCCGTTATTCTAGTGCCCCTCCGCTGCTGATTATTTCCAACCGATCCTGTCTGGGGCTTGTTTGTGCTAAGTGATTTTCATATTGCTGCCCCCATTGGACTGTAAGCTCCTGAAAGCGGGGGCTATTTGGCTTTTTGCCTTTCTCTGTTAACTCTAACCATAGTGTGTACTTAGTACACAGTAGGTGCTTAATAAATGCTAGTTGCCGGCTCTAGACTGGGAGATTGAGGAAGTTCCTGCTCCTGCTGGTGAGAGCATAAAGCCCGAAGCCTGGTTTTATGTTCCCGGCCCTGAGACTCAGACTCGGAGATGAGAAGGCGATTTCAGTCCCGAGATTAGGGAGTCTGATTGTAGGTTCTAGATGCAAAGGCTGGGGTGGGCTCTAGGTGCTAACGGGGGGCTGGAGGGCTGGAGGGTCAGAGGTTGAGGGTATTTCAGGACTGAGAACCTAAGGAGGTTTAAGTCCGGGAGAGGGGCTGAAGTTCAGGGTCCGACCCAGGGTTCGGTCCCGGGCGGGGGGAGGGGTAAGGAAACAGTACTGGGTGGAAGGTTCCGGATTTGGGAGCTAACAGGTATTTCCAGGGTCAGGGCAGACCGTCCCATCCCCCGGTTGCCTTGCTCTGGGTTTTGAAGAGGTTCTTTAAACAGAAGAGGATTTCCCTCTCTCCCTCCGCCCGCCTTCCCAATAAAAGAACTTCGGGCCTCCAGGGGGCACCAGGGCACTGGGGGCTCCGGGGGGCATGGGGTGGAGCCGGAAGGCGCTCCCATGGCATTGTGGGGCTTTGGAGACGAATCTTAAAAGGCTCCGCACCCATCGCGCGCCCCTTCCCAGAGAGGTTGGTAAGAGTGGCCCGCTTGGCATTGGCCAAAAAGTCCCGGCTAAAGTAGTTCTGAGGCTGCAGGATTCCAAGCCAAACCTTTGCTGCCATGTGGCCGTTGTCGCCTGAGTCCGTAAGTGCCGGGGCCCACGGCCTGGGATTGCCCTTTCCCCGGGCTGAGGGAGAAGAGGTTAAGGCAGGGCCCTGGCTTCGGCTGCAAAACTATGGCCTTGAGCCCAGAGCTGCGCAGCCGAGACCGGGCGTCGCCCCACGTGATGTTTGGCCCAGGGCAGGACCCTGTGTGTTTCTGAACCTCATTTCCCTATTAAAAAGTGGGAATAAGCTGCCCTGGCGGCCTCCAGGACGTGAGAGAGCTTTGTTGGAGCCCGAGGGCCTTCCGGGCTGCCTTGGGACTTCCCTGCGTCCCCTCTTCCTCCCTTGGCCTAAGCTAACCAGAAGTAGGAGGAGGCCTCGATAAATCCAAACGGGGCATGAATCTGAGGACCAGGCGGAGATGTGGAGGAAGCCATTGCTATTTTACAATGTATTTAGCGTAGACGGATTACCCCTCGGTTCTCCCAGCCTTTTCTTCACCCCTCCCCCCAGCCCTTGATATAAAGGCAACTTTGGGTTTCTCTTAAAGCAGGGGTTCTTCATCTTCGTTGTTGTTAGGGGACCCCCGCACACATTTTGGCAGCCTGACGAGCCAATGGAGCCCTTTTCAGAAAAATGCTTTTAAATGCATTCAATAAAATATATAGAATTACAAACCAATCCCATTGGAATATGCTTATAAATAAAATATTTATTAATATTTATTAAATTATTAATAGTTATTATTAAAAACATTTTAAAGATGTTCCCAGACCTTAGGTTAAGAATTCCTGTCTTAAGAGAGTGAGATTCTCCAAAAATTACATGTGACTGGGGTAACAATAGAATTAGGTGTAAATGGACCTAAAACATTTTGGAACCAAGTGTTTTTGAAGTTAGATGCTTCTGGATTGTTTTTGGAATTAGACTGCCTCTGTGTATGGGGCCTAGGTGAACATGTGGACTAGGAGAGGGGGAGCAAAAGAACTCAAAGGTAGATGGATTTGAGTTGGTCATTTAGTATTTATTAAATGCTGCTGTGTGCTACAGATATATCCAGAATGAAACTATGGCAATTCTCAAGGAGCTTATATCCTAAGTAATCAAGGGATCTGGAGGTTGGAGCAAAGAAGAAAAGATGGGGGAGAGGATGCAGGATATCCAAATACTTTATCCATCTCTTTCCTAGTGTTGAAAACATGTATATGCTATAGGATAGACCTAATTATTGTAAATTCTTTTCCTTTGTTGAGACCTGATCTCAAGTTTTTTGAGCTGGGGAGGATAGAAGTTCCAGGTTTAAGTTTACCACGTACCTTATTTCAACATTTAAGGCCTCTATGGTCTGAGTAGCCTACCTTTCTAACTGTTCTCTTCATCAGTAAATATTTTTATCCAGGCCCAAGTCCTTACACAAGATTTGCACATCTGGTCTCAAGCTTTTGTTGTCTTTTCTGGACTATCCTCTGGGCTTCTGTAATCCAGATGCTCTGGATATCATTGAATCTGACTCCTTTGAGGAAACTCTCCCCAAGCTTCTGCCTAGCTCATGGCTATTGTCCATCATTTAAACTCCTTACAACCCTCATCTATTCCTTTATCCCAGAGCAAACATGATGTCGTTCTGGGAGGTCAAGACACATGCTTGAGCTCCAGGGGAGGAATAGGCCCACATAAAATAGCAGACAGTGTCATCAGCAGATATCTTTTGGATGAATTGGAAGAGAGGCTTCCTTCAGGCAGATATTGGACAGATTCTATAATTGAGAGAGTTTGCACTCAGATACTCCCTTGCTCTTAAATCCAGAGGGCACTAAAGCTGGGAGGGAGCAGCCTCATATGCCTGGGATACCCAGTCACCTGGTCTTGAGGCCCTGGCACTCAGAAGCCCTGGTCCTTTATTATAGGAGAGAATGCCTCTCCTTTTCTACCCAGTGAATCTCTCTCTCTCCTTTAAGCTCTCCTGTGGTAGATATGTTTGTTAGACTCCCTGGGACAAGAATGGCTGGGCTTACTGCAAAAGGGGACAAGGTTGCTTCTCTATCTGCCCCCCCCACCTCGTATCCAGCTAAAGTGAGCTGGAGGGAACTCAAGGGATGGTCAGATCCCTAGAGTCTGCGGAGTGGGGCAGAAGGAGAGCGGGAGCACTGAGGCACAGCCGCTGAAAACCAGCTGTCTCTGGTCTCTGGGGCCCACCGAGCGCTTCCCCGCTGCTGCCCTCCCCCATTCCTCCCCCGATCCAGTTCTGGGCCCCTCCCTACCTTCGATGGGGGAATTGATGAGAATGACTCTGCCCATGGGTGAGGAGGCTCGGATTCCTCGGGGGGGCCCGTTCAGCAGCCGCTGTTGCCTCCTCAGCAGGTATCGCGTTGCGGAGCCAGTGTCGCTGCCCAGGTGGCCACGGGAGGAGAGGGAGCTCAGGGAGCCAGAAGACAGGTCCCCCAGGCCTAAGGGGTCCATGACAGCGGGTCACTTAGGGTTCCACGATCCACTCGAGCCTCAGCCCCAGACCGGAGGTGTTGGTTCCTTGCCCTGGAGGCAGCGGGCAGTTAGGGCCAAGCCGGGACATAGTCCTTGGGACAGGGGGCGGGGTCTCAGGCCCAGCAGAGCCTTTCACGCCCTCTAACCGTAGCTGCACCTCGGAGACTTCCTAGGCCTGGCGAGAGAGGGGCAGTCTCAGGGCCAAGAGGGGTCGGCGTTCCACCCCTTCAAGGCAGACGCCCCCTTAACAGTCACCTTCCTCATATCCCACCCAAGCCAAGCATCAGCCTGAGAGCTGAGGCTTTTAGGGACCGGGTAAGCATCTCATTCACAGATTTGTCCTCCAATTTCTGCTTTCACTTATGCCTCCATTTCGGGCCCTGATACTGAGTTAGGGAAGAGAGTCCATGCTCCCTCAGTACTTGGGTCCAAGAGGGAACCCAAAAGGGATGGGACCAAAGACCTGAAACTTCTGGCTTTAGGCCTTTGGGGAGGGGACTCCCTCAGAGAACATTACTCCCACCCCTCTAACTTATGAATATTCATTGTAAGGATCCCCCAGGGATGGTGGAGGGGCAGGCGGGAGAGGGCTTCAGTACCAAGGACAGCTCCGTAGATGGTTTGTTTTTTTTTTCCCCTCCTCCCACCCCCACCTCTTCCACATCCCCACACTCCCATCCTGCCACACTCCTCTCCCTTCTCCCGGATGCCCTCCTCGCCCAAGATTCCCGGGAGGAAGATTAAGGCGACTTTCCCCTGCTTACCCTCCCTCCGCCAACTAGGGAGGGCACAAAGACTGTCCCCTGAGCTCCACGAACAGATCAAATAGTGGGAAGGGCAGTTTATTTCCTCTCCCCTAGGACTGCCCCTTCCCTCCCGCCGGCTGTCCCCTCAGAGTGGCCCTTTTGCTCCGCTTACCTGGCTCGGTGTGCCGCTACTGCGGGCCTCACCTGAGACTGAGAAGCACTGCGGGTTGCCTGCAGCTGAGGGCCCCGCCCCTCAGGGAGGGGTTGCACGGATACGGCTAGCCCAGGTCAAGCGGAGCTTCTTATTGGCTTGCTTGGCTGCCAGTCGCGTTTCCTCCCTCGTTCCTGGGCGGAGCCCTCTGCGCCCCTGCGTAACGTGTTTGCTAGGGCTGAGGCAGACTCCGGGATGGGGGGGCGGCTGCTGAACCGGGGCCGGGGCTGAGTGTGCGGAGGCAAACAAAGGCGGCCCCTGACAGGAGAGGCCGATCGGCCCCCGGCTTCCCATCTCTATCCCTTCCCCTTGTCAGTTCAGGGAAACCTTGTGGGGAAAATGAGACGAGATGACTCGTTTACAACGCCTCCGAATGCGTCCGTTTTCATTGTTTTGGTTCTGACGGACCTCCAGCCCAGCCCTCAGACCTGTCCTTTGGGGGCCTGAGAGCTCTACCACTCCTTGTTCTTCCGGGGAGGTGATGAAGGCCGCTTGGCCAAACCCAGGAGAGTGTCTCGGGGCTGGGGGAGGAGGTGTGTGCAGCAGGTAGCTTCCTTTTGTGTATTCCTTGTGTGCTGAGGGGCACCTTTGTGTGACTGGGCTTGTGATTACCGTTGGTGTTTCTCAGGGCGTGCTTATCGGTATTCAGGTTAAGGCTCGGCCTTCATTGATTTGGGAAAGATAATGGGGCAGGGCTTCTGGCCGATCAGACAGATCCCAAGTGAGAGGAAATCCTCTTGACCCACTGACCCACTTGGCTAGAGGCAGCAATTCCCAGAGGCTTTGGGTCCGCCAAGAATTCCTGACAACAGTTTGGCTTCTGGGCCATGGCCAGAGGACATTAGGTTGAGTGGCCTCAGCCTAGACCCCCTAGTCTATTCATAGTTTTAACAGTAGAAAAATTCCTCTGGGACCCTCAAGACTCCCCACTCCCTTAGCTTCGATCTATTGGGCAGAGAGTGGGAGCCACTTTGGGAGGGAGAGTAGCAAAAGGAAAAAGGAATTTCAAGGGAAGAGACTTTTAGGGGGAAGTGATTTGGAGGAAAGGAGGCTACACAGGAGGCTCTTGGGCTGGGCTGGGCTGGGGATACAATGTGGAGAGGCCTGGGGAATCAATTTAGTTCAAAAGGGGGCCAGAAGGTGGAAGGTACTCTGGAGGAAAGTTCTGGAAAGAATGGCAGAATTGGGGAAGGAATTGTGAGGAAAGTAACCTCAAAGACTGTTTGGAGAAGAGAGAAGGAGTCCTGGCTGTGAGACTCAGGGAGTAGAGGACTTGGAACAGAAGGAGCTCCAAGGGAGGGTCACGGAGCAGGGAAGATGAAGGCAGGGATTCCTGACTATTAGTGAGCAAAAGCAGAAACACAAACAGTTAGAAGCTGTGATGAAACTGAAGGCTCCTCTCCTCTGCCACCCCGCTCCTCTATCCCACTGCCACTTCATCGCCAGCCCCTGCTTCTGCAGAAATGACTGGAGGTGGAGGAAGGTCTTGCCCTGGGCCCCTGGATACTTTTTTTGAGTTAGGGGTCTCAAGTCTCTCAGCTAATGACAAGAAAACAAGCAGCAACTCTCTCAGCCCAATCCTAGGTTTCCCATCGGGTGTGTGTGTGTGTGTGTGTGTGTATGTGTGTGGCTGGGGATGTGTGTGTGTCAAGAATGGGGCAGCCTACTCTTATGGTCTCTTTTTCTTCCACTCATCTGAACCAGTCTCCAAGTTCTGATTGGTCTAGGATTGAGGTGCTGACTGAGGATCCACCAGCAGGCTGGAGGCCTTTGCCCAGTGGCTCCCTATAGGGCCAATAACAGGCTTTGCAATGACCAGTCTTCTTGGAGCCTTCTTCCAGCTTCAAAGGCCCATGTTGCTTCTTTTAGCTCTATTGACTGTTAATGGGGTTCAGATCACATCATGAGTGATATCCAGGTTGGCAGTGAGGGAGACTTGGGCTGTCCATCAAATCATAAAGGGGAGAGGGAGGAAAATGTCTCTGAGCTGAAGCAGCAGCCAGAGGAGCTTGAGTGAAAGCTGGGTCTGGCAGAGTTGGGTCCAGTAGAGAAAGAAAGGGGTTCTGTGGTGAGCTAAGGATGCCACTGATCTCTCTCGCCTCCCCCACAGCCCTTCCCAAGACTGCAGTGTTTGCCCCCTCAGTTTAGCCCACCTCCAGGTTTTAAGAGTTTGAACAAATGACTAATTTGTGTTTGTGATATATGTACTATTGAGTACATACCCTTAGCATCACTCTGTTTATGTCTATGATATCCTTCATGTGCCATCATTGTATAGTTGTGCGATGGGTGTGTGTGTGTCTTTGGGTGATGGCTCTTGTGTCTGTGCCTGCTAATGGTATTGGGGCTGATGAGGGCTTCTAGATTAATCCTTCTGAAGGATTTTGCTTAATGGTGACAGATGGTCCCTGGGAGCCTCTCATTCTTGCTAGGAGATAGAAGGGACATCCAGAGGAACAAGTATTTTTCTATAGAGACTCTTCTTAACAGGTGTGCTCCTGGGAAAGCTCTCTCTTTTTCCATGGAGTAGAAGGGGAAAGGACTCTCAGGAGTTCTCTGTTCTCAGAGTGGTGGAGCAAGGTTACAGAGTTTGTCTATCTGCTCCACACAATTCTCCAGCTTCCCCCTGGGCCAGAAAAGTTGGGAGAGCATGGGCAGAGAGCCCAGAGCAAGGAGCAGCAGGAACTGAGCAGTTGGTTTAGATCTCCTGAGTCTGAGGTAGAAAGTCACTGAGATACTTTTAGCAAGAAAGGGAGGAATTAAGTATGAATAGGCCCAAGTACAACATACGTAGGCATGGGCTGCACACACTTCACACAGGCATGCACAGGTTCATTAGCTGCAGTTCAACTAGCATTTATGAAGTATTACTACCTACAAGTAGTCTTGCTTGACATTGGAGATCCAGAGACAAAAACAAGATAGTTTCTGTTCTCAAGGAACATGTAGCTTGCTGGGGAGACACATCTACACAGATATGTAACTTGAGGAGGGAGATAACACTGGCAACCAGGGAGATGAGGAAAGGCTTCCCAAAGAAACTGCCACCTGAGCTGAACCTTGAAGGAAGCTAAGGATTCTAAGTGGTCAAGGAGAGGAACAAGAGCACTGCAGGCATAGGGAATCACAGGCTATGCAAAGGCCCAGAGAAGGAAGTCAGACTGTCAGGCTCAATAGGCTAATTTGGCTGGAATGGGGAGTATGTGGAGTAAAACAGGAACCAAGTTTGCAGAGACAGGTTGGAGCTGAATGGAGGAGGCTTTCAGTGTCAAGCTGGGGAGAAGCAAAGGAGAGCCTCTGGAGATTTTTCAGCAGGGATCTGACCCAATAAAGATTGTACTTTTAGGAAGGTGTTTTGTTAACTGTTTAGAGGACAGGTTAGAGAGAGGGTACTGAAAGCAGGGAGAGCAATTAAGAAGCTAGTCCCAGTGAGAGGTTGTGAGAGCAGGTTGCCATATAAGTGGAGGAGAAGGGACACATGAGAGATATTATGGAGGTAGATTTGAAAAAAAAAAAAAAAACCAAAAACTTGTCAATTGGGGTGGTTATGGCAGGAGGGGTGAAGGAAAAGGAAAAGATGACTCATGTTGGAATATGGGTAACTAGGAGGATGGTTGTGCTCTCAAAAGAAATAATTTTGTAGGTTTGGATTAGAAGGAGGGAAGGTAATAAAACAAAAATCATTTATTAAGCGTCTACTATGTGACAGGTACTGTATTAGTGAAGCCATCCTTGTCTTCAAGGATCTTATATCCTAGAGGAAAAAACAGTCTATTCCTTAGTATGCGTATTCATATCTGTAGCACTCATACTGGTGGGCCTGGTCTTCAAAATGCAGCTGTTACTTTGTCTTGTAAGGTTCTGTGAATAATCCTGAAGGATTGTATTTCTAATAAATCTCCCCCCAACTCATTTCCTTTGCCTTCCATTCACAGACAGCAGTCATAGATTATCTTTTAGAAAGAGTATTTACTAAGAAGGTATGTCACCCCACTCTCAAACTGGAGGCACACCTGGCCTTGCATGCTCAAAAAAGATAGTGGCTAAAATGTAAAATAATGTGGTGGTGAGGCCCATGTGCGGCAGAGAACATCTGTGGCAAACACATGCACTTCCTGCTTCCTACTCTTGGAAGCCCTTTTCTCCCTTTATGGAATCTTCAGGGTAGCATCAGTGAGGGGTCATGTTTTTATTGGGCTGGGTCTCCCAGAGTACATCTTCTCTGCTGGGTGGGTTGATCTGCTGCTGAACCAGACCACTAAGCTGCCACACTCCATCCAGACCTCACTGCTGCCCGGAATGACTCCTTCATGACTCCTATAGCTACTGCAACTGGACCCCAGTACTTACTGATTTAGAATGCTGATGGGACCTCTGAGTCTCCTGAACTTTCAGGTCACTGCTTAGACATATCTACTTCCAAATAAGAGAAGAATAACAAAGAATTGGAATTTGAGGTAATGTCCATCAGTTGGAAACAAGTTGTGGTGTATGATTGTAATAGAACACTATTGTGTTATAAGAAATAATGAGTAGGATGGTTTCAGAAAAACCTGGAAAGGCTTGGATGAACTGATGTAAAGTGAAGTGAGCAGAACCAGGAGAACATTGAACATTGTAACAGTAATATTATACAATGATCAACTGTCAAAGACCTAACTTTTCTCAACACTGCATTGATCTGAGATGATCCCAGAGGACTCAAGATGAAAAAATGCTCTCCACCTCCAGAGAAAGTATTAGCATCTGTGTGCAGATTGAAGCATACGATTTTTCATTTTCTTTTTTTGTAGATTTTTTGTCTGTCTTCTTCCACAACATGACTAATATGAAAATATGTTTTGCATGACTTCATGTATATAATCTATATAAATTTGCTGTCTCAGGAAGCAAAGGAGAAAATTTGGAATTCAGAATTTAAAAAACTTAATATTAAAATTGTTTTTATATGTATTTTGGGGGAAATAAAATATTTGAATCAGAAAAGATTAAATACAAATTTACAAAACTGGCCATTTGTCATAGCCCCATAGCTGAATGGGAAATAGGTCTGATACCTGTCCCTCATTACACTCTTGGAACTATATCAAAGCAAATTTGCTTTCTCTCACTGGAAAGGAAAAAGAGATTAAGAGATGAGCATGCTACTCTTTTTGTAGGTATATTCAAGTCTGACTCAGCAACTCCTCTTATGGCCATTAGAAGACTTTATTATCACACAAGGGATGATAGCAACCCTTGAGTTATTGGGGCTGAAAACTGGACTCCCCCAAGCTTCCACAGGACTCTGAACTGAAACCAAATGGGGAAAATCAGGGCCTGTATTAGCCAATTTACCCCATTAAATGTACTAGTGACCTGGAAGGCACTGATATGGAGAGGGAAGGAAGCAGCATGATGAGGAGGGCTGGGCAAAACTCAGGAGAGGTTTTATGTAGAAGGTGTTATTTGCATAAGGTCTTGAAGGAAATGAGATTCTAAGAGGCAGGGCAGGAGGGGGTGCATTCCAGGCCCAAGGCTAGCTGAGCCAAAGTTCTTGAAGGTTGGGCCAGGTTGTGAAGGATTTAAACAAAAACATAGCTCTTCACCATCTTCCTGCCAAGAAAGTCAAGCTGTGCAGCTTCAGCAACCTATCCAGGCATAGGAAGCGTTCAGCTTGCATGGCGGGAAGGTTTTCCATTTTTTGAATGTAAAATGCAAGTCTGCGTTCTTTTCAAAGAGGAACTCTCAATAGATCAAAAGGAATGTCCTGTACAGAAGAATGAACAAGAAGGTACAGTCGGAAGAGATTCAAAAAAATTCACTGGACTGTTAAATCCCAGAGGGCTATCACTGGGGCTTCTCTTGCTGACATAATGGCCCAAAGGAACCAGAAATTTGAAATTCAAAAAGTCCAATGAGAACAAGCTGTCAGGGCTGCCCAGGAAGCAAAAAAGGCCAAGTAATTGTATCCGCTGTATGACTCCTACAAAGGCAGTGCTTAAACAAAAAATTGTGAAGTCTGTGGACGTTTCCGCGCCCTAAGTTGATAGAAAACATTGATTACTAATTTAGATTAAGTAAAATAAAATTTAAGGGAAAAAAAACCCAAACATAGGAAGTTATATTTGATCCTAGAGATAACAGAACCATTGGAGTTTATTGAGGGAATGAGTATTATGTTATTATTTTGGTAACTCTGTGGAGGGTGGATTTGAGAAGAAAAAGAGTGGAGAAAGGAAAACTAGGAAAGAAGCTATTTCACTTCAGGGTGTTGAAATTCCAAACTAGAGTGTTGGTCACATGATTAGAAATAAGGAAATGTTACAGGAATAGAAATGCTAGGACTTGGCAACTTAATAGATTTGTTGAATGAAGGAGAGAAATCATAATTTCTATGCAAATATGTCCAAATCTGTATGTCCAACTTTAGTCTTTCTCCCGAGTTGTAGATGTGCATCTCCAATCAACTGTTTTATATTTTAAATTGGATGTTCCATGAGCATCTCAAACCCAACATGTCCAACTCATCTTTTCCCCCAAGCCCACACGTCTTCCAGATTTTCCTTTCTGATGGAGGTACCACCATCATCACAGTTATCCAGAATTTAGCTATAGATACTCATAGAACATCCAATTTAAAATATAAAACAGTTGGTTGGAGATGCACATCTACAGCTCGGGAGAAAGACTAAAGTTGGACATACAGATTTGGACATATTTGCATAGAAATTATGATTAAACCTCTAATTGAGTGAGTGAGGCAGTGTTTTTTGTTCTTATTCTTGAAGAGGACCAATGACAACATGGGGATAATGTTTTGACTTGGGAGTACTGAATTGGATTTAAGTGAGGAAAAGCAAGTCATCAGCCTCACCTTCTCCTCCAGAGTCCAGCCCTCAGAGTTTCTGGCCCGAACAGAAAGCAATTGTTATTTTCACAGTGAGAGAGACTTAAGAGAGAATGCAAGAGGACAGCATATATGTTTACTATACATATCTACCCATATGTCCTTATGTACTGCAACCTCAATATAATCCCAAATATCACTTTCTGTCCTCTCAATTTTTAATTCTTTGCAATCTGGCTTCCATGTTTATCACTTACTTAAAATTGCTTCCTCTAGTTAGAGTGATCTCTTAATTGTCAGTCCCTTTAAGGTTTTCAAAATTTTCTTAATCCTCATTTTTTTTGTATCATTTGCCATATTGACTATCCTCTTCTGCCACATTTTTTTCTTCCCTAAATTTTTGTGATGGTTTTCTCTTGCTTTTCTATCAGACTATCTGATTTCTAAATATCCTTTGCTAGTATATCATATCATATTCTCTAACTCTGGGCATTCCTCAAGTCTCTGTAATGAGATAATTAGGTACTAGAGTTCAGCAATGAAAGATGGGATTAGAACTGTTGATTTGAAAGTCATTTGTATAAAGATGATGATGAAAGTCATGACAATTTATGAGATTTCCAAGGAAAAAGTGTGGAAAGAAGACAGATTTTTGGGAGGAGCCCAAAATTAATAGGTAGGAGGTATATCATGTTCTACCAAGGGAAACTAATGAGAAATCAGTTAGGAGAGAATAAAGTCATAGATACCAGAATCCCAAAATTTGTCCCATTTAAGGACAAGACAGATTCTAGTCCTTCATTCAGTCTGCACTTGAAGCCTTCTGAAGAGAAGGAACTTATAACCTCTCCAGGTAGTTCATTCTCCTTTTAGAAATCTTTTAATTGTTAAAAGGGATTTTTCCTTCTTGATTTACCTCTTTTCCACTTTATTTCACCACTCCTGCTTTTGCCCTCTGGATTTAAAGAAAACAAGTCTCATTGCTCTCTCTTGACAGGCCTTCAAATATTTGAAAGCAATTATCACGTCCTCTCTGAGCCTTCTCTTCTCTCAGAAAAATATGCCCAGTTCCCTAGCTCCAGGAGAGGATATGAGGAACTGGGAAGTGATTGACAGGGTCAGAAGCTTAAAGGAGACTGAGTAGGTTGACAATTAAGGAAAGGAGTAAGAATTTTAAAGATGATTGATGATCTTAGAGAAATTCCAGTGAAGGTGTTGAAAGTAATTGGGAGACACAACAATAATGGCAATGAGTATGGAGAATGCATTCTAAGAGTTTGGTTTTGAAAATAAGAAATGACCAATGACAGCCTGAAAGAATGTCACTGTGAAGTGTAAGTTAAGGATGGGTATGATTGAAGGTGGTGGAGATTGGCAATGAAAGGGAGGGAAGCTTGAAATTCCCTAAGGAGACAGGGAAGGATGGGATCAAGGGTATGCATAACCTTGGCAAGAGGAAAGCTACCCCTTCATCAGAAACTGGAGCAAAAGAGAAGAGCACGGAGAACATAGTAAAAGAGTCTTAAGGTGTGGAGAGGAGAGAAAATAGAGCTTATGACAGATTACTTTGACTTCCTTGATAACATAGGAGATGAGATCCTCGAGAGACATGGAAGCAAATAAGAGAAGGATCTTGGAGTCAAAGGGATTATATGAGGTAGAAATGCAAAGTGCCACCCTATGGAGTCCAGTGCATTAGTCTGTTCTTTTTTCTCTCTCACAAGGAAGAAAGGGTTAAGCTGAATTTTAAAATGGTGAAGATGTTGCATAGCCAGAGGATACTTTGCACCTTTATTATGCATTTGGCTTCTATCTGGGACTGATATCTGAACTCCTGGTCCCTGAGAAGATCCTGGCTTCAAGGCCTGGTGTCTAGATGCTTAATGATGTGAAAAGGGTGTGAGGTGGTGCTTTTCTCAAATGATTTATTAAAGCAGACCCAAATAAGATCACAGGCTCCTAGATCTAAAGCAGCAAGGAACCTCAATGGCCATCTAGTCCAACTCAATTTACAAATGAAGAAATGGAGGACCAAGGTGATAACAATGGTATCAGAAGCAGCATTTGAAACCAGGTTATAACTAGAAGATCCAGAACTCTTTCTGTATACTATCCATGTGTTGGATTAGTGTCTCCACATCTGGGTGGAAGTTCCATTAAAAAAAAAAGCCTCTAAATGTTCTCGAGAGGAACCTGGGAGTGGAATCCCACCTATTTTGGTCCAGTGGCAGCAAACGGCAGAGGAGGTCTTGAGAGGAGGGTCTAGGTACCAGCCAAAGTTCCAGCTTACTAGGACAGAGAGTGTTGGAGTTCAAATGTTGGAGTTCTTGTTCTTCTCAAAACACAACCGGTTTAGCTTAGAGCCCTCCAAATATCTCCAAATCCAAAGGTTCTGTCCTTTAGCCTCTGCCTCTACTTTCTTCAGCCTCCAACCAGCACAGAGATGGAATGAATCTCTTGTCTCCTTCACTTGGGGCTCGGCTAGCTTTCTGGTGAGTCTTTCAGACCAGCTTGGTCTCAGTGGGGGAAGTGCAGGAGCCCAGCCACCTACCACAGTGGTGTGAGATGAAGATGAATCTGGTTGTCCACTGAACTCTCCACTCGTAGCTTTATCCTCTGAAAACTCTTCTTCTGCCACCAGCAGCCAAATGGAAAATATTCTCTCTTGCCTCGGAGAGAGGGCTTCTGGCGTAATTCCACTGAATTCTCCCAAAGTGCTCTGTGTCTGCACCAGAGTGCTCCTCTCCAATGCAGCTGAACTCTCTTCTGCGACCAGCCATCCAAGTGGAATATATTCTGCAATAGCTCTCTCTTCACTGGCCTTATATCTGAATCTTCTGAGAGAATGGGATTGTGGGTTTTCTCTCAAGGTGCTCTCTGGCCCTAAGAGCTTTAAGGGAGGTGTGAATTCACAAAGGTACAAGGTTTACTTTGTGAATCTGGCAAACTTGTGAACTCCGATGAGTAAAGGTGTAAACACAAGCATTATACTAATTAGTTCTACTTAGTACCTTGTTTCAAGTTCTGGCCCAAAACATCTTCTTGTAAGATTAGATCAACTCTAATTAGTTAGCAGTTTGTAAAGATTCCAACAAGAGAGTGGAGATGTTTTCTCAGATTGTTCATGGTATAGGATAAAACAGGTCCTATAGTAGAGAACAGGGGAAAGGCTTCAAGTTCAGTCCCTTAAAGGAGCCAGTGACCTTGGCACATGTCCTCACTGGTTAAGTGAGAGAAGTTCTGTTTTAGCTTCCTAGCTCCTGGCCAGGCAATCTGCTGTTTGCATTGCTATTGCCTACCATGAAGCCTGGGGACATCTGTGTACATATATGCATATGTACATGCAAACATACACATATATTCTCCGACCATATAGAAGCTCATGTACATACAAATTCATGCTTATGTACAAAAACAACTAAGAACTCAGATCATTGCAGTCTAGTTCTGTTGCTTTTCCCTACTAACAAACTCTAGGCTAATAAGGGAATAGGTCTCCTTCATTACTTCACCTAAGTCCATTGACTATTTTGCTATTCCTTGGAGAAGCCTAAAGGTCAAAAAAGAATTAATCTTGTACCTTCAAGAGCATCTTAGATTGATTTCTTCCATAGGATGGAGACAGGGATGGGATCTTCATATTGAAACAGTGACATCTGACCCACTCCATCACACACAAATTTCTCAGGGGAAGCATCCCCAGTACAAGGGACGTGGGCTTGGACCAAGATTGTTTATTCCCTCCTGAGGTGGTTAAGGAGGACTTGCAGAGCCTGTTTTAGGGCTCTCCCTACACCTTTGATGTTGACCTGACACACAACTCTCATCTGTGGCCCCAGGAAGCTGTTGCATGCATATTGAACGTGCCATGGTAAATCATCTTGTTGGATGGGCTATGTTGAGGTCAACAAATGGTGTTCAAATTCATTGGTGAATTAGGGGGATGTCCCCAAACATACAAAGACTTCTGGTGGAACAGACGGGTGATAACAGTTTTTTCCAAGGGTCATAAAGAAGCCAGCACTGTGGAGTGCTTAGTGCTTGCTCAGGTGTAGAACGCTCCAAGGTCCTTCAACTGTCTTCTGTGTCATTGCCAAGACTTTTGTCTTGTCCCTGGAAAAGACAGTGAAGGTGATGATTTTTTTTATAACTCTGCCTCATTTAAATCCAACTCAAGCATGAGTCAAGACATCAGAGAGTTCTGGGCCTCTCTGAAAACAAAGGACAAACAGTTCCCCACAAAGAGTTCATACCTTGACAGTTTGGGGCCCAAGAAAAAAGGACTGAATCCAGGGTGGGAGTATGGGGTGGTCTAGTCTCTGATCTTCTTGTCCCCCATTCCCTTAGAAGCCGGATGAGTTGCCTCTGGACATCAATATCCGTGATCCTCGATGGGACCAGTCCACTTTTGTAGGCAGAGCTAAGCACTTCTTCACTGTTACCAACCCCTTGAATCTTCTACTATCTGATGCTCGACTGAAAACTGTCCAGACCATTGTGGAGAACTACAGGTGATGCCTTCCTTGTCCTTCCTTCCTGTCTTCCCCAGTCCCAAGGAGAACTGCAAGTGACCCCTCCGCCTCTGACCTCATTTTTAGACCTCTCAAACAGTCTAGAGAGCTTCAATCTCTAATCCAAATATTCTTGAGATCACATTTTAAAGTATCAGGGTAGGGATGGAAGAGCCCCTTCATCCTCTTCCATCCTCTCCATGGGGTAACTAACAATAGGTACTAACTCCTAGAAGAGACATGGGCACGCCACTTACACAAAAGCTGACATTTTTGAAATAACCGTGGATCATGTAGGCCCCTTCAGTCTGACATCACTACTGTGGGCTTTGGGCTCTGCAGAAGGAGCCTGAAGGCCCTTTCCCTGGAGCTGTAGAGGTCAGGTTGGGGCAACTAAGAGGAATTTGGCCCAGGGGTAGGGAAGCAGGTGGCCCCCAGCCTCTGAGACGCTCCTGGGTCTTTGTAAGATGCTTCTCTGGGTACAAGAGGCAAGTGTACCCAAGTAGGGGCAAGCTTAAAGAGTGAGAGGACTTTGGGAATCCCTGGATGGACAACTGCCTTGCCAGGATAGCAGAACTTTGTCCTTCCCAAATAGGGCAGGGATCGTGACCCCAGGGCTGACTGAAGATGAACTATGGAAGGCCAAGTATGATTACGACTCAGCCTTCCACCCTGACACTGGGGAGAAAGTCGTTCTCATTGGCCGGATGTCCGCCCAAGTGCCTATGAACATGATTATCAGTGGCTGCATGCTCACCTTCCACAAGTAGGTGCCCCAGCCCCACCCCAGACACTGGGCCCTGTGGGCCAACATGGCATAATTCACATTTCTTTGGCCTCCTAGTGCTTCCTTCCCCTTTCTCCTGCCCCTTTACATATGGAGAATTATGGCCCACGTCTCCACGTGCCCTAGATCCTTATGCAGGTGTAATAGGGGAGGTCAGGAGTAACACGGAAGATTCTATAGGGAGGGCTTGTGGGTAATCATTGGGACCTCTCGGCAGGGGCAGGAAGTGAAGATTCCCCTCAGGGTCTCTGAATGGACAGTCTGGGGATTGGCATGGGAGGGTAGTCAGTCTAATGGCATGTAATAGGGCGGGTTTTGGGGACAGCTATTGAGATCTCTACATGGAAGGGTCAGAAATAGTCATTAAGATCTCAAAGTACAGGGGAAAATCCTCCTGTCCCCTCAGGAACATCGCAGCTGTGGTCTTCTGGCAGTGGGTGAACCAGTCCTTCAATGCTGTTGTCAACTACTCCAATAGAAGTGGGGATACGATGGTTACTGAGAAGTAAGGAACGGTCCCCCATTCCATCTTATGAGCATTTCTTAAGCACTGACTGTGACGCTGTGCCACCTGCTTGGTAGGATACAGAGACAAGGAAAGCAGTCCTGCCTGTAAAGAGCTTTCATTTTCCTGGCTCTAGATGACAAGACAGGTTCCCGCCTTTACTGGCTTCCCTCTCGTAGGGTTCATACCACAGTTCTGGGGTCTGGCCTGGGGAGCAGCCCTCCGATCCCTCATCTCCTTGAGGTGACCCTTGGGGGCTGTTGGCAGGGCCTGGGAGTCAATATCGGGAGACTGTCTCTGTGCCTTCAGACAGAGGCATAAGCTCGTTCTCTTGCTATAAGGGGTACTTGGACCCAGAGGGGACCTAGGACCAGATCATGAACTTGGAAGATCTCTGGTACCTCCCCTCTCTCCACTAGACCTGACTGGCCCCAGACCAGGTCTTGTGTATTTAATATCCCATCCAGCTGCCCGCCCTGGGCATCTCTACATCTGCAGCTTGTACTGGGCCGTGGGCACAGGAGTCAGTACTGCCATTACTTCTGGAAAGCAGCTGCTGACTGCATCACTTTCTGCATCAATTCTCTCCCCTGGCTTCCCAGACTAAAACTGTCCTCCCGGGCCAGCCTTCCTCCGCATGTGCTCTCTCTAAAGTCCTTGAGAACAAGGACCATTCTGCTTGCTTGTGTGTGTAGCCCCAGCAATGCCTGGAATATAGCAAATGCTTACTAGGGGATGTTCTCAGTCTTTCTCATTACCTGGCCCCTCTGTCCACAGGCAGCTGGCAACTGCTTACTTGAGCGCTACCACTGGGGCTGTGGTCACTGCTGTGGGACTCAAATCCCTCACCAAAGTAAGCTCCTCGTCCCGATGGACTCGGGCCCCTAACTTCCTCCGGGACTTGTCCGAGGCTCCCCGAAGGAGACTTCCTCCCAAAGCCCCCCGTCACCCCTGCCCTGGCTCGCGTCCCCTCCCACGGATGCTCCGTGTTCCCTGACGGGTTCCGCCTGACCAATGCCCTCTCCTTTAGCATCTCCCCAGCCTGGTCAGCCGCTTCATCCCATTCACAGCCGTGGCTGCTGCCAACTGCATCAACATCCCGCTGATGAGGCAGAGGTGAGCCTCCTGAAAGCTCCTCTGTGCCGGGTTTAGGCTTCCTAAAGTAGATGGGGACTCGCCCTTCTTCTCAGAAGGGAAAGCTAGGGGTGGCTTTTAGACCCCGCAGGACAGCCCCTGGAAGGTTCTGGGAATGGGTCAGCTTGAGAGATGGAGACACAGCTGGGACGGGACCATCTGAGAGGATCGGGGGGTTGGGGCGGGGGGACCTAGTGGCCCGAATGCCTCCGGGTGAGGATCCAGGAGTCTGATGCTGCACTTTTCTCTCCTTGGATCCAGGGAGATGGTGGTGGGGATTCCTGTGACTGATGAAGCGGGCTACAAATTAGGCTATTCCTCAAAGGCGGCTCAGCTGGGCATCTTCCAGGTGGTGGCGTCCCGGATCGGCATGCTCATACCCCCTCTGAGTGAGGCTGGGGGGGTCATGGGGGAGGCGGGGGTGGCCACGGGGAGGATTCTAGGGGCAAGGCTGGGAGCATGGAGCAATTCCCTTTTCCCAGACAGTAGCTGCCCTGCTTTTCCTCTTCAGATTCCGAGAAGCTGGTAGTGAAATGGGTAGAGCTAGGAGGAAGAGTTATGAATTCAAATGCTGCCTTGCCTTAGATACCTATTAGCTGTGTGGCTTTGACCTCTTAACCTCTTTAGCCTCAGTTTTATCATCTGTAAAACAGGGATAATAACAGCACCGATCTCACAGCATTGTTCTGAGGGTCATTGTGAGATAACACAGGTAAAGGGTAATATAGATGCTAGTCACACATTATGATCTCCCCTTCCTCTAGCCATAATCCCTCTACTTATGAATGTTTTGGAGAAAAAAGACTTCCTGAAGGTACGCTTCCCCCTTCCCTCCCCCCCCCCCCCCGCTTCCCTCATTACGGTGGGTACCATCATAAGGATAAAGAAAGGACTGACGTGGCTGACCAGGACCGGCAGGGGGCTGTCACAGAAATCTTCCTGGGAGAGGGGTAGCAGGCTCCGGGCCCACCCTTGGCTCCTCTGTTTGGATCCCGTGTGGGGGGAATCCTAGTCGGGGGAGAGGGCAGTGGGGAGGACCACACACCAGCGTCCTGTGACATACAGTGACAGACACAGTGGAAGCAGCTGCTCACGCTGTAATCCCTAGCTACAGACTCAGCCACAGTATCAGGTTCTCTCTCTCACACACAAAATGGGGAGGTTGGAGCAGCACAGGCAGGCCATCCCCCGGGCCTTTTCCCTCCCCAAATACAAACAAATGCTGCGGCTTGACCCTAGAGATGGCGGGGCCTGGATTGGGTGGGCTAGACCTTTGAAAGAAGACCCAGAAGGCTTGGGAAGGGGGACATGGAGAGGGCCTTGGCTGGGGCAGGGAGGAGACCCCGAGCTGCAGCCGCATGCAGGGTATAGGGTTGGGAGCGTGTCAGAAAGGATGGTCTGGCTATGTTGGAAGGTTTGGGGCTGTTCTTGTCATGAGGGACATGGCTCCCTTCTCTTTCTAATGCTCAATCTCCCCTTCACTTTCCACAGCGCCGGCCCTGGCTCTTGGGCCCCCTGCAGGTGGGGCTGGTTGGCTTTTGGTAAGTGTCAGGGCTAGAATCTGTGAAGCGGAAGGGGAGTTCTGGAGCGTCCTCAGGCTCTGGATATGGATGGTAGTGAACTTGTGGTTACATCCAGACTCCCTTCTCCTATCCCTCCTCCAGTCTGTTGTTCTCCACTCCCCTGTGCTGTGCGCTTTTCCCCCAGAAGAGGTAAGTCTAGGAGGGGTCTGGGCGGGGGGAACCCTTTCCCTGTAGTCATGGGAGGACTGTGAGGTGTGGAAGGGAATATCGAGGATGGGGGCGAGTGGGCAGCTAGGAGGAGTAGGGGCATGGTGGCCATCCCGGCAGCTTGGCCCGTGATTTCACAGTTCCATTTCAGTGAACCGCCTGGAGCCGGAGCTCAGAGATAAGATCAAGAAGCAGAGCCCAGACATGGAGGTGGTTTACTTCAATAAGGGACTCTGAAGGGAGTTCAGTCCACCCCAGTATTCTCCTGTCCCACTCCACCCTGCCATTGGTGCTGTAGCATTTCAGCTGGAGTACCTCTTCTGACCCTCCTGTTGTTCCCTCATGGCCTCTGCTCTCCACTCCCTCTGACATCCCCCAGGGCCCAACTCTGGGCTTACTCCCTGCTCCCACCAACTCCTAACGTTCCAGGCCAACACACTGTCCTTCAAGGTGGGGGTGGAACGGTAACTGAGGGACCCCTCCCTCAGTAGTCAGCGCGAACCTTTAGGATCTTGTCCCATACTGGATGGTGTGTGTGGATGTGGGGGTGGGGTGTAGGTATGGGAGTAGTGGCCTTATGGGCCAGAAGCCATTGACTCAGGTCCAGTATCCCTGGGGTTTCTCTAAACTCAAGACTGGGAGGAAAGCAGAGGGAGAGGTCCCATGGGACCATCCCACCTCCTCCTTCCCCATTAAAACAAAGTGTGTACAAGTGTTTGTGTTTCTCTGATTGGCTGGAGAGAGTTTTTCTTCAGAATGAGCAGAGCAGGAAGTCCAAGAAGCTGTGGAAGCTCAGAAGCACTTGGTGATCCCAAGGCCTGGGATCTTCAGCCTAAAAACTCACCCAATCCTTTGCAGGGTCCAGGAGGGAGGGGTTCCTACTGGCTCCCACCCATTACCTGTCCTGGGGAAAATAGAGGTCAGGGGGTCAGCTGTGAATGGGTATCCAGAGTTGTTTGTGTGTCTCATTGTGATTATAACACCAGTTTGTGGTAAGGACATGGCTGGATAGTAATGTCTTTGGGGGTCCAATTGTATACATCTGACACGTCTGATTCTCTTGGCATCAGAGCCAACATAAGCTCCGGGTCCTGGGAATTCGACTCATGAACAGGCATTTTCTGTTTTTTCAATTTTGGATTTCAAATTAATTAAAAAGCCTCTTCCAACCTGTAATTTAATACCTTCTCCAACCTCAGCCTAGACTTGGCCTCAGTGGTGGGAAATGAATGGTAGAGGCTGTGTGTGTGCACGTGCTTGAACTTTCCATTATTAATATCGTATAACACAAGACACTTAATTCTCACAGTTGGGCTGGGTATGGTAGGAGAGAGGAAGCTCAGATTCCCCTTCTCACCCAGCATTCTGTTCTTCTGCCTCCTTTTCTCTTTCTCCTAACTGCTACCAGCAATGATTCCCATGTTGCCAGTGTTTGTACCCAAATAAACTTGATATGTTTCAGTCTGTTTGTACCCAAATAAACTTGATATGTTTCAGTCTTGTGGTCATATTTAAAGTATGAATCAAAAGTCTGTCTTCCAAAATGAGAGCCTTTATGGTTCTATGTTAATCCATCCTGGTCAGACTATATATAAAAAATTATGTTCAGTTTTGGGCCCTATGGGGTTTTTTTTGAGGGGGAAGTTTTATTCATTTTATTTTGTTAAATAATAGCTTTTATTTTCAAATACATAAAAAAATAGTCTTCAACATTCACTCCTGCAAAACCCTGTGTTCCATATTTTTCTCCCTACCTCCTTCCCCTAGACAGCAAGCAATCCACATTCAACATGCTGCATAAGAAAAAATCAGATCAAAAAGGAAAAAATGAGAGAAAAAGGATATACTGCAATATATCTAACATATATAGGACTGCTTGCCATCTAGGGGAGGGGGTGGAGGGAGGGAGGGGAAAAATCGGAACAGAAGCGAGTGCAAGGGATAATGTTGTAAAAAAATTACCTTGGCATGGGTTCTGTCAATAAAAAGTTACTAAGAAAAAAAGAAAAGAAAAGAAAAGAAAAAGGTGTGGGATCATCCTAGTCTTTTACTATATGTTGCAGTATATCCTAGATACAATATATGTGTGAAGAACCGAACAGTTCTCTTATTGCACAGTAAGAATTGGATTCAGAAGGTAAAAATAACCTGGGAAGAAAAACAAAAATGCAAATAGTTTACATTCATTTCCCAGTGTTCTTTCTTTGGGTGTAGCTGCTTCTGTCCATCCCTGATCAACTGAAACTGAATTAGCTCTCTTTATTGAAGAGATCCACTTCCATCAGAATACATCCTCAAACAGTATTGTTGAGGTATATAATGATCTCCTGGTTCTGTTCATTTCACTTAGCATCAGTTCATGTAACTCTCGCCAGTCCTCTCTGTATTCATCCTGCTGGTCATTCCTTACAGAACAATAATATTCCATAACATTCATATACCACAATTTACCCAGCCATTCTCCCATTGATGGGCGTCCATTCAGTTTCCAGTTCCTCGCCACTACACAGAGGGCTGCCACAAACATTTTGGCACATACGGGTCCCTTTCCCTCCTTTAAGACCTACAGGCCCAGCAGGAACACTGCAGGGTCACATGTGGGCCCATGGTTTAAGGACTCAGAAGTTGGAGCCATTCCGAAGAGGGGGGAGCAGAGATGCCATGTCTGACGGAGGTGCATTCAGGACAGCGGGGTAATTAGCCCGAGGACCGGAAGGGAGCTTCTCGGTCTTTCTATATGAAGCCTGGCTGCAGCATCCACGCAGTTCCCAAGTGGGCCAGACACATCCGGGTCACCCACAACGGACAGACATTCACGCGGGAGCAGGAGCCCTCCCAGGAGAGGGCGTGGGGGCCCAGGTGACCCTCTGCCTCCTGATCCCACGGCGGGGCTCCTACTTGGAAGGGATCTTCCCGGCTCGTGGGAGGGGAGGAGGACAAGGCAGTTCCTCCGCTGAGGCTGGCCAAGAAGAGGCTGCCCGTTCCCGTTAGGCGGCGGCGTGGGAAGTCCGGCGGAGGAGGAGGATGGGGCGAGGGGGCTGGCCTGGGGCGGCAGGCTCGGTGGGACGAGCTCCCACGTCCTCGCAGTCCGGGGCAGGGCCGGGGGAGACAGGATGCAGAACGGCTGGTCTGAACATCCGCAGCTCCCCGCAGTCTCCGGCAGAGGGAGCCCGGAGATAGACTAACCGGATCCGTGGGACCGGGCTAAGAGCCCTTTGGGCCCCCTTTCACAGCGTCCTAAATTGTCTTCTTTCCTTCCCTTTGTTTTTTTGTTACCTCTTTATTATTGTCCTTTTTAAAAAATATAAATTAGGAACACAAGCACAAAAAATCCCTAACATTCCAAAACATAAAGATAAAATATACTTGTTAAGTTTTTAATTTAATAAGTTAAAAAAGTTAATAATTTTTGAGCTGATTTTTAAAAATCTTGTTATTTAGAGGGAGGAGAAATTCATAGCTCAGTGAGTATTATGGTTAGAGAGCCAGGAACCTGCTGCTCACTCAAGGAGTTTCCGGACTGGCCTGGAGGGAACCTCTGAGTGAGAGGAATGAGCTGAGACGCCAACCCAGATGAGCATTTCAGAATGGAAGCTGCTATTCTTGCCTGGGACAAAGAGCTGGATCCTGGAAAGGATACCTGTTATGGGAATCAAGGCCCCAAGAGAATCTACAAAATAAGGGGATTGAATCTCAGAGGCCCTTCCAGCTCTAACATGCATTCCATGTTCCATGGGTCATGCTGGCCCTGGGGAGCTTTAGTTAAGAAGGAGACAAGAAAACTTGGGTGCCATTTAGTTTGAGATTGAGGAACTTTCTATTATATTTATTTCAAATTACCTTATCCCTATATAGGATTTTTAATTTTTCATATTCTCTTTCCTTTGTAAATAAACTCTTGAAAATCTCTTATGGGCTAGAGCAATAGTGTCAAACTTCAAATAGAAAAAAACGGGGAGTCAATAAACTAAAGAAGAATCCTTCCAGGTGTATATTAACTTAGTTTTAAACTGTGATTTTATATTTGGTTTATTGTATTTTTATTTTTTTAAACATTGTACATGTTTACATTTTAATCTGATTCTGATAGGATTCAGTTTTGATATGGGTATGGCCATATGCTTAATACTTCTGGTCTAGGACATAAAGAGCTATGGGGTCAAGGGAAAAAGGAAAATAATTTCCTTTCAGATATGTCAGTAGGAGAAGAAAAAATAAGAAAAAAAGTTATTGGGGTTCAGACAACAAATGTCTGAATTCAGTGAAACATAAAAAGTTCATGCATTCAAGAAGATCTAGGAAAGTGCATGCTGCAAATAGGGTTGTGATGGGTAGAGTTCAGAAAGTAGTGAAAATACTGAGAGCCAAAGACAAAATCTGCTAGGGCTGCTCCAGTGGAACCTACTAGTGCCTTGACAGGATGATCAAGGGCTGAATGTAGCCTAAGAACCAGAGCTGATTCTCTCACACATTCCCAGTCTAACTGATGATCCTTTCACCTTAGATACTTCAATTTCTATGAATATATTTCCGATTTTAAATGAATTCTCCTACTTGTCTGACCTTTTCAGTTTCCTTTGCTGAATTATCATTCATGTCCTGCCACCCAGATGTGGGCACATCCCAGGGCTCTATACTCAACTTTTTTTTCTTTTCCCCTGCACTCTCTCTTTTTTTTTTTTTTATCATGTCAACAGTTTATTTACTCTCATATCTACACATCCAACCTTAATGTCTCTCCTAAATTCTAGTTCTGTATGAACAATTGCCTGCAGAGCAGGCTCATTACTATTCCAAATTCATCAAATAAAATGCAAAAGTCATTCTCTTCGCTTTTCTGCCTTCTTCCAAATATTACTCTTATTTCTGTCAGGTATATCACCATCCTTCCAGAGATCTAGGTTCATGTCCTCAGAGTCAGCCTTTCCATTTCCTTCACTCTGATCCTAATAGCCAATCAGTCCCAACTCTGATCTCTTTATTAAGCATTTCAGGTTATCTCAACATTGTTTCAGCATTCTCTCCACTCACACAATCATTACATAAATTCAAATTTTCCTTTTCTAATAAGCTTCTGCAGAGCCTTGAATGCCAAGTTAAGGAATTTTAGCTTTATTCTGGAGGCTGTGGGAAACCTGTGAAAGCTTTTGAGAGCAGAATTGCAACGGGCAATCTTGTTTTTATAAACTGGGGATATTTAAAAGTAATGACACCGTTGTGTGCTATCATTGCATATGTTTCTGTGCATAATAACAACTTACTTTTATAAGTTTCAAGATTTACAAATATAATGTAACATTCTTATTTGATCTTCACTATAAGATAAAGTCTATCAATTCTAAATCTAAGATTCTAGGATTATCATGTGAGGCATATAGTATGAGTATTCTTAGAGTTGTTTTGCAGGTGAAAAGATGAAATTCAGAAGTTTTAAGCAACTTAATCTCAAATTCCTTTTCTCTCCCCTGCTTGGGAAAAGGGAAAAGGAAGTTCTTGCTTTGTGATCAGAAGGAATGTATTCTAGGAACACCAGAAGTCTGTCAGTGATTAGAGCCTAATTAGCTCATATTTGACTTGGTTTTGCAAAAAGACTAGACCAAGAGTTCTTAACCTTTTTTTTTTTATCATGGACTCTTTTGAAGTCTGGAGGTGTCTATGGATTCCTTAGAATGTGGACTCCTTAGAATGTACTTTAAATGCATAAAATAAAATACATAGGGTTATAAAGAAAATTAGTTTTTAATGAAATACAGCTATCAAAAAAAATTTTAAACAATTTCATAAACTTCCAAGTCAAGAACTCCTGGACTACAAATATTCTATAAAGAGCATTCAGCTTCCAGGAAATCAGAGTTGATTCAATATTAGAAAAACTATTAATATAATGAACTGTATAAATAATAAGAACAAAAATCCTATCAATAGATGTAGGAAAAACTTGGCAAGTTATATTCACTCCTGTTTAAATAAAAACACCAGAAAACATGGGAATAGGTAAGTCTTTTCTAAATATGAGAAATCGTATCTGTTGTTGTTTGTTGTTCATTCTTAAAATAGTATCTAAATAGAATTGAGGTAGCTAGGTGAGCCAGTAGGCCTGGATCACAGGCCCTGGGATCAGGAAGGCCTAAGTTTAAAATTTGGCCACTGAAACTAGCTGTGTGATCCCAGGCAAGTCAGGTAATCTCAGTTTCCTTTTATGTAAAATGAAGATAATAATCACAACTATATCCCAGGGTTGTTGTGAGGCTCAAATGAGATAAGCATACATAAGAAATAACTAGCCAGATGATTTCAGAAAAACCTGAAAAAACTTATAAGAACTGATGTAGATTGAAATGGAGTAGAACCAGAACATTATATCAGCAACATGATAAATCAAGATAATTTGGATGCAGATGGAAACATACTATTTTCCACTTTCCTTAATTTGCTCAAGTTTTTCTATAAAGTGGCAAATATGGAAATGTTTGACATGATTTTATGTGTATAACCTATAGCAGATTCCTGTTTCAGAGAATTTGGAACTCAAGATTTTAAAAAAATAACTGTTAAAAGTAGTTTTTACATGCAATTGGGGCAAAAAGAAAATATTATTTTTAAAATAATAGCTTTTTAGTTTCAAAATATATGGGGAAAAAGAAAATATTTTTTAAATAATAGCTTTTTATTTTCAGAATATATGCAAAGATATTTTTCAACATTCACTCTTGCAAAACCTTGTGTTCCAAATTTTTTCTCCCTCCCTTCCTTCATTTTCCCCTAGACAGAAAGTAATCTAATATATGTTAAACATGTGCAATAAAAGAAAATATTTTAAAAATAGATGTTTGGCATAGCTTGTGGCACATAATGAGTGTTATATAAATGGTAGTTATTGTTATTATCATCATCATTATCTAAGATCAAGAAACAACATTATTTAGTGAATAACTGAAGGACTTTCCAATAAGATTAGGGATAAAGCAAGGATGTCCATTATTATCACTACTGTTTAATTGTTATATCAACTGTGATAGCTATAGCAATGAGAAGAAAAAAAGTGGGAATAAGGATAAGCAAATAGGAAATATTTTTTGCAAGTAATATTATAGAGATCTCTAGGGACTCATTTTAAAATTAATTGAAACAAATGAAACAAGCATTAAATTTGTTGAATATTAAATATGTATACACAAATAATTATAATTTCTGTATATTACCAAGAAAGTCTATCATGAAGAAATGGAAAAGAGAAATTCCATTTGAAATAATTACATACTTGGGATTCCACCTGTCAAGATACACACAGCAACTATGTGAATGAAACTAGAAAAGATTCTTTACACAAATATAGAACTAAATAATTGAAGAAACATTCATTACTCATGGGTAGGCTGAGCCAATATAATGAGTGAACATACTACCTAGATTAATGTATATATTTTATACATGCTAATTAAATTGTTAAAGGATTACTTTGTGGAGTTAAAAAAATAATAACACCATTTATCTAGATGAACAAAAAGTCAAGAATCTCAAGGAAAATAATGGAAAAAAACTAATTCTATAATCAAAATAGTTTGATGCTGCTTAAAAAACAGAGGGTTGATCAATAGAATACATTAAATAACATGTTGAAGCAAATGTGCATAGTCACCCAATGTTTGATGAGTCCCAAAACCTCAGCTACAGGGGTAAAAAAATAACTATTTAAAAACATATTTTTGGGAAAACTGGAAAGCAATCTGGCAGAAACTAGGTAAAGACCTTCACATTGTATGCTAAGATAAGCTCCAAATGACTACATGACTTAGACAAAACAAATGACATTGTAAATAAATTAGAGAAGCAAGGAAGAAATTATAGATCTGTAAGTAGGAGAGTTGTTGGTAACAGAAAAAAAAGAATAGAAAAGATCACAAGAAATAAAATGGACACTTCTGATTATGTAAAACTAAAGGTTTTACATAAACAAGACCAATTAAAATTATTAAAAGGAAAGCAGGTAACTTAGGGAAAATCTAGCGCCTTTCTCTCATAACAGTCTTATTTACAAGACTATGGGGGAAATGATTTAAATTTATAGGAATAAGAACTGTGAGAAATAATTCTCTTGGATACCTATTCTATTCCAATAAGTATTAATCAATTTGATATGATTCTATAGGAGTAGTGATTATAAATTCTATATATTAGGTCCCAGATCTGTGAGCTGCAGACTTTAAGTTCACTTATTTAATTATCAGAAGCTAATTATAGATCTTCCATCCTTTTTCCTTGTCATGGTGATTAAGCTCAATGTGGCAGGGTGACTCAATTACATAGAAAGAGCTCCAATTAATTTTTGTACTTTTGGAATATTCTTTCTTCTAGAAGAGCAATTTTTGACCATCTAGACAGTAGAGATATTTCTTACTTCATGTAACTTGTGACTCTGCTGATATGTGTGTGTGTGTGTCTTTTTGCTAATTTTAGCTTATGTATCATATATCAATCAATGGAATTCTGTATTTTATTTAGTTACTTTAGAGTATTTAGGTAATAAACTTGGGATCAAACTCTATAAAAAAAGGTCCCAAAAGAAGGGATCATGAGGACAATCTAAGACTCACTTTATTAGAAGGAACCATGGACCCTTTAATAAAGTGGCATTGACTCAGAGCTCTGCCTTTTATTTCAGGTTGAACAATTTTAATCCCAGCAGAACTATTACTCATTGATATTCAAAGAGTGTGAACAACAACTCAAAGCTTTAATTTGCACTTCTCTAATAATGTTTTAGAATGTTTTTATACAACCATTGATAGCTTAGATATTCCATGGCCATCAGACTGACAAAGTTGACCAAAAAAAAGCTGACAAATGTTGGAAGGGCTGTGGGAAAATGGGTACATTAATGTACTGTTGGTGAAATTATGAATTGTACAGCTATTTTGAAAGGCAATTTGGAACTTTGTCCAAAAAGTCACTTAACAGTGTACGATACTCTTTGATTTAGCAACACCACTACTAGGCCTACAATCCAAAGAGATCAAGTAAACATATATAAACAAGAATATTAATAATGGCTCTTTTTGTGTTGGCAAAGGATTGAAAATTAAAGAAGTGCCCATCAATTATGGAATGACAACAAATTGTTATATGTGAATGTAAAGGAAAACTATTTTGCTATAAGAAATGACGAAGGGGGAAGTTTCAGGGAAGACTTATATGAAGTGATACAGAGTGAAGTGATCAGAATCAGAAGAAAAAATTACATAGCAACAACAGAATCATAAAAACAAATTATTTTTGAAAGGTGTAAGAACTTTGATTAAGGCACTGATTAACTATTAACAATTCTAAATAATGGATTCAGAGATCCATGATAAAATATGCTAAATATCTCCTGATAGAAAGCTAATGTCCCCAAGGTGCAGATTGAATTATATACTTTTCAGATATAACCAGTGCAAAAATTTGGTTTTTCCCCTATGCATATTTGTTACAAAAGTTTTGTTTTTGTTTTTCAAAGTGGGAATGAGAAAAAATGGATTTTTCTTTATTAAAAAATACTTTTAAAAAAAGAATGCACATAACACCTCCTGGGTGTGTGACCCTGGGCAAGTCATTTAACCCCAATTGCCTCAGCAAAAACAAAACTAAACAAAACAAAACAAAGAAAAACCCTAACAAAACAAAAAAACACAACAAAAAAGAATGACCATCTTAGCCTATTCCAAAACTTGGTATGAGAAGAAATGAGGAGCGAGATAGACATGTTTCTAGTACAAAGACAATCTATAATGAAGCTAGATACTGCAGATATCTGAGGGATTGTAGATGTTAGGAATATTAGAAGAACAACACTATCAGACATAAACAAGCATGAAAATTTAATTCACAATTAATAAAAAAGAGAATTGTATATAAAACCATGTATCAGATGTATATAACCTCTGTTAGAAAGAGTTCTTAAAACCACCCTGCTTGTCTGAGGCATTTTTTGAATTTTCTTTTTCTGATTTCTATATATTTTTAAGAATTCATTGAAGAACTTTTCTTTCTCTTTTTCGGATTTCTCTTTCACTATCCACTACCCACTAACCACTGTCTTTCTTCCCCACTGGAAACCCTCTCTTTTAACAAGTAAGGGCAATTAAAGAAAACAAACCAAAACATTGGTCACTTTTGGAGAAACTGGCTATATTAAACTTGGCAACAATCCAGTCTATGCTGGTAGATAACTTTTATAAACTTTCAATTTCTTGTATATTCTTTTTAAAATAATTAATTTATATTCTCTTTCCCCTTGGGTATAAACCTTAGAAATAGCACTTGTGGTCTAGACTATGAGGCAGAGGATCATGAGAAAGAAATTTTTTGGTTCCAGGAAGGATATTAAGAACAGTAGTAATGGTAGAAGAAAAAGCCCAGGTAGTTAGAAATGAGATCCTGACAGATCTCTGAATCTAGAGAGCTGGGACAGCTGAGCCACCAGCTGGCCAGATGGCTCAATATCTTGATAAAGGATTCAGAGATGATTTGTTTAAAAATAATTACAGTATTATTGTATAACAGCTGAGGGACTGTGTTCTCTTGGGACGATTGTCTAATGATTTCATTCTCTGGATTGAGCTAAGCTTTAGGAAAATTATTCTGACTCTGTGTAGGATAGACTGGATGAAATATGGAGGGAAAAAAACCAGTTAGGAGACTCTTGGAATAGTACAGACCTGTGGTAGCAAGGATTTGAAGTAAGATTGTGGCAGTGATGTTAGAAAGAATGGGACTAAGAGAAATATTCAAGAGGTTCAGTTGAAAGGACTCAATTGGATATGGGAAGTGAGGGAGGGGGTAATCCAAAGAGATTCTGAAAATGTATGTGTTGATTGATGCCCGAGAGGATGAGGTGCTATCAGCAAATGCAATGAAATTAAGAGAGGAACATTCTTGTGACGGGTGAATAAACATTTATTAAATGCCTATTACATGCCAGGTACTGTGAGAAGTATTCTACAAATATTATCTCATTTTATCTTCACAATTATTCTATGAGGAAGCTCCCCTGCACCCAGTAGGCATTTAGGAAACATTTGTTAGATTTAAGAAAGCGATTAGAGGGGCAGCTCGGTGGCACAGTGGATAGAGCACTGGCTCTGAAATCAGGAGGACTTGAGTTCAAATCTGATCTCTGACACAACACTTTCCTAGCTGTGTGACCTTGGGCAAGTCACTTAACCCAAATTGCCTCAGCAAGAGAGAGGGGAAAGAGAGAGAGAGACAGACAGAGACAGAGACAGAGACAAACAGACAGACAGACAGAGAGATTAAACTTGTGATTTCATTGGTTTAATGTACTTCCAAGTGATGATCTCTTGAGAGAGTTCCATAGAATAGAGGTCAAGTGATTTGACCAGGTTACCAATATGTGTCAGAACTTGGATCTGCATCCAGGTCTTTTCTCCAATATACCATGCCTCTTAAGCAAATAAATAGTACATGATAATGAAATAGTAAGTTATATTTAAATGAACTGAATTGAACTGAAATGCTGCTCTGTAGTTCAGGAATGTAGCTATAGATCTGAGAGTCTGATAAAGATTTGGGAGTTGGTAGTTGAAACTATGGGAGTAGGTGAGTTAAACTCAAATATTCAAATGAATCCAGGACCTCACTGTTTTGGATGTTTCCTCCAGTGATACAAATGATACAACCAATTCATATTTGCCCAGTTTGAGAGTCCATGCCCTTCCATAAACTTATTAAGGGAATCCAACCAATTTACTGGAGTGCCTCCCTCACTTTGTCCTGATTGATATCAAGAAGAAACCAAGAGTCCTTTAGCTATGTCCACCAGTCAACCCTTCCCTTCATCATGCAACAGCCCATCTTCTCCTCCTATCATGTGTTTTCTTAATGGCATCTTTTATTTTTATTCTTTAAAATTACTCATTATTCCTCTCATCCCCACCTTGCTCATTGCTCTTTGTTGATAATAATTTTCAATTCAATATATTTATTAAGCATCTATGATGTGCCAGGCACTGGGGATACAGATAAGAAAACAAGACAGTATTTCAGAGCCTGTTGAGATGGACAAGGGAGAGACTGTAATGAGGAGAAGAGGGCTAAAGACTGAGCTCTGGAGCTTGTCAGCCTTCACAGATGAAAGCAAGAAGAGGAGCTGGATGAGAAGCTGGAAATGACCATGTTACTACTTAGACTTATTTCCTTCTCCCTAAATTCCACCTTTTTCCTTTCAAATTTTCTTCTGAGCCTTCTGTGAAAATTGAGAGTCACATATCTTCAAAAAGGATCCAGAAGTCCTCGTCTCCTTCTTGGGTTTCAAAAGCTGGATGGTTACTTCATTATTTTCCAGATATCCCTCTCAGAATCTTTAGTCCTTGAGGAAACTCACTTGAGATTTTCCTCTTCCTTTCAATTTCTCCACTTAGGATTTCAGAAGCCAGGGGAAAGTTTCTTACCTTGCTCCATCCCAATTAAGAGCTGTTTTCCTTCCCCTTCTCAAACTCCGTCTTCTTTCAAGCCCAAGCCCAGGCTGCCCCACGAGGATAACAAAAAAGGGAGAAATACAGGGCCAGCAGGGCCCTATTGGGCCAAAAGAGTAGTCAGTAGCAGTATAAGCATCCTACACAAACACATTTCCCTTTCCTGAAGAGGCTTTCCACTTCCCACCTCCACTCTTTCTCTCCCTTTTTTTTCTTTTTTTCTTCTTTTTTTCTTTCTTTCTCTTCCTTTACCCTAGAAATGAAAAAGAAAAATGAAACTCTGAATCCCGTTCTTTCCACTTCCCAGCTCCACTTTCCCTCTTCCTCTGCTCCAGAAATGAGGGGAAACAAAAGAACTCTGGATCCCATTTCTCATCTTGAATTCCTTCCATAGGTCCTCCTGTAGGGCCCCCGAAGTGAGCATAGGAGCCTTTAATCTGGACATGACTCCTCTGTCTCTCCTGACTTAATCCTAGAATTTCAAGAGTTGAGAAGAATCATCTAGATGGTCTAGGGGCCATTTAGTACAACCTTTGCTAGAAGTATGAATTTACCCTTATGGATTTCCCCACACATATCTATTCAGGCTGTATGAAGTCTAGTGAAGGCAAACCATTTCATTTTTGCATCAGCTCTAATCATTAAGAAATTGTGATAAGGAATTTCCTTGATTCCCAGTAGATTAGGAAAAAAAAATCTATTCCAAATAGATTTACCAACTAGCTAAATTTTTATAAATTTATATTGATCAAATAGCTTAAAAAGCAACTTTACTGAAGTAACTAATTTTTCTTCCTTTTGATTAGTTTACTCCCTGAATTGTTACACAAAAATTACCCTGAATTTTGGATCTCACATATTGGTAATGACTGTAAAATGAGAAATGGAAGTGAACTTTGATTTGATTTCTGAGATAACTGCCCTAAATCTTGGGATTGTGTTAGGCTTGGATTCAGTTTGATAACTTTTTGAGCATAGTTCCAAATTGCTCTCCAGAATGGTTGGATGTGTTCACAATTCCACCAACAATGTATCAGTGTCCCTGTTTTCCCACATCCCCTCCAACATTCTGCATTATCTTTCCCTGTCATTCTAGCCAATCTGACAGGTGTGTAGTGATATCTCAGAGTTGTCTTAATTTGCATTTCTCTGATTAATAATGATTTGGAGCATATTTTCATATATGCTAGAAATAGTTTCAATTTCTTCGTTTGAGAATTGTCTGTTCATATCCTTTGACCATTTATCAATTGGAGAATAGTTTGATTTCTTATAAATTAGAGTCAATTCTCTATATATTTTAGAAATGAGGCTTTTATCAGAACCTTTGACTGTAAAAATGTTTTCCCAGTTTATTGTTTCCCTTCTAATCTTGTCTGCATTAGTTTTGTTTGTACAAAGGCTTTTTAATTTGACATAATCAAAATTTTCTATGTTGTGGTCAATAGTGATCTCTAGTTCTTCTTTGGTCATAAATTCCTTCCTCTTCCACAGGTCTGAGAGGTAAACTATCCTATGCTCTTCCAATTTATTTATAATCTCATTCTTTATGCCTGGGTCATGAACCCATTTTGACCTTATCTTGGTGTACGGTGTTAAGTGTGGGTCAATGCCTAGTTTCTGCCATACTGATTTCCAATTTTCCCGGTAGTTTTTGTCAAGTAGTGAGTTCTTATAGGCTTGGATTCAGAAAGGAGAAGGGAGGGATAGAGAATAAGCATTTATTTCACAGTTGGTATGTTCTAGGCACTGTGCTAAATGTGTTTTTTCAACAAATATTATCTCATTTGATCCTCACAACAACACTGTGAGGTAGGATGTTCTCATTTCTTATTTTTACAGTTGAGGACACTGAGATAATTTGTAACAAAGTTACAAATAGTAAATTGCCCAGGGTTACAAAGATAATAAGTGTCTGAAGTTGGATTTGACTTAGGTCTTCTTTACTTGAAGCTCAAAATTCTATATCCACTTTAACACTTGTTGCCTCAGGAAGTCAAGATGCAAATCCTGCTTCCAACAATTACTACCTAAGTGCCCCTGAAGAAATCATTTAAGCTTTGCGTGCCTAGGATTTCTCCACTATGTCATGTGGGTGGGCTGAATTCTGAATATGACTTGCACTTGTCTTGTGTAATTTCCTTGGTATGGAAACTTTCTCCACAAATAGACGAAGGCTCCTTTTTTTTTTTTTTTTTTAAATAACTTTTTATTGACAGAACCTATGCCAGGGTAATTTTTTTACAGCATTATCCCTTGCACTCACTTCTGTTCCGATTTTTCCTCTCCCTCCCTCCACCCCCTCCCCGAGATGGCAAGCAATCCTTTACATGTTAAATATATCGCAGTATATCCTAGATACAATATATGTGTGCAGAACGAACAACTCTTGTTGCACAGGAAGAGTTGGATTCAGAAGGTATAAATAATCCAGGAAGAAAAATAAAAATGCAGGCAGTTTATATTCATTTCCCAGTGTTCTTTCTCTGGATGTAGCTGCTTCTGTCCATCTTTGATCAATTAAGGCTCTCTTTATCGAAGAGATCCACTTCCATCAGAATACATCCTCAAACAGTATCGTTGTTGAGGTATAGAATGATCTCCTGGTTCTGCTCATTTCACTCAGCATCAGTTCCTGTAAGTCTCGCCAGTCCTCTCTGTATTCATCCTGCTGGTCATTTCTTACAGAGCAATAATATTCCATAACGTTCATATACCACAATTTACCCAGCCATTCACCAATTGATGGACATCCTTTCATTTTCCAGCTTCTAGCCACTTCAAACAGGGCTGCCACAAACATTCTTGCACATACAGGTCCCTTTCCTTTCTTTAGTATCTCTTTGGGGTATAAGCCCAGTAGAAACACTGCTGGATCAAAGGGTATGCACAGCTTGATAATTTTTTGAGCATAGTTCCTAATCACTCTCCAGAATGGCTGGATGTGTTCACAACTCCACCAACAATGCATCAGTGTCCCTGTTTTCCCACATCCCCTCCAACATTCTGTATTTCCCTGTCATTCTAGTCAATCTGACAGGTGTGTAATGGTATCTCAGAGTTGTCTTAATTTGCATTTCTCTGATTAATAATGATTTGGAGCATATTTTCATATGGCTAGAAATAGTTTCAATTTCTTTGTCTGAGAAGTGATAAATTGACCATTTATCAATTGGAAAATGGCTTGATTTCTTATAAATTAGAGTCAATTCTCTATATATTTTGGAAATGAGGCCTTTATCAGAACCTTTGACTGTAAAAATGTTTTCCCAGTTTATTGTTTCCTTTCTAATCTTGTCTGCATTAGTTTTGTTTGTACAAAAACTTTTTAATTTGATATAATCAAAATTTTCTATTTTGTGATCAATAGTGATCTCTAGTTCTTCTTTGGTCATAAATTCCTCCCTCTTCCACAGGTCTGAGAGGTAAACTATCCTATGCTCTTCCAATTTATTTATAATCTCATTCTTTATGCCTGGGTCATGAACCCATTTTGCCTTGTCTTGATGTATGGTGTAAAGTGTGGGTCAATGCCTAGTTTCTGGAAGGCTCCTTTATAACCATACAAAAGTATTATAATGCTGCCAGAGGTTTCAGGGGTTAAATGACTTGTCCTGAGTCATACATTTAGTTAGTGTCACTGGAGGGATTGAAGGGAATTCTTTCAGACTCCAAGTCCTGCATTCTATCTACTACCTCAAGGCTAGATCTCTGTCTTACATTATTAAGCATTGTAGATGTTAAATGTTATTTCATTGGTAGCTGTTGCCCAGTAGCACTCTCTCTCTCTCTCTGTCTCTCTGACTCTGTCTCTGTATCTCTCTCTCTCTGTCTCTCTCTGTGTCTGTCTCTCTCTCTGTGTCTCTCTGACTCTGTCTCTCTCTGACTGTCTCTGTTTCTGTCTCTGTCTCTCTCACTCTGTATCTGTCTCTTTGTGTTTGTCTGTCTGTCTGTCTCTCTCTGTGTATCTGTCTCTATCTCTGTGTCTGTCTCTTCTCTCTGTGTTCCTCATCTTCATTCCTTCCACATGCTTAGGAAAAAGGAACACACTCAAAGAAGAGTTGAAACTATTCCAGCTCCAGAAGTTTCACATTGGTTCTGTCTCAGATCTGCAGCAAGTCCTCCCTCTCTATTTCCCCCCAACCTCCAGCCCTTAGTCTCCCGGCCTCCATAGGGTCTGTCTTTCCAGAGCTCTCCATACATGGAGGATTAAATTTTCACTAGCCTGCTCTATGTGCAGATGATGGAACCAGACAGATGTTCCATATCCCCAAAGCAATGAGAAAGTGGGATAGCCTTGAGCTTATTCCTGAATTTGGTGGCATTTAAGGATAAGGGGTCCCTCTGGCTCGGCTTTCTCTTCCCTTCTTCCTTCTAGAGGGTGGGAAGCTGCAAAAGGAGAGGCTGAAATAGGAGGGAGGCGGGGGTTTGGGGGCCCTCACTCCCCAGCTCATACATTAAAGATGCCTAAGCTTCTGGTCTGTGGTGCCACAAACATGAAGACAAATTTTTAATCCCGAGCAAGATGCCTGGAGATGGGGATGAGGGAGAAAAATGAATTAGAATTTTATTATGTGCTTTATTATGCTGTAATTGAACAGGGTTAGGGGAGAATACAATATATTTCTAATGCAGGGCAGGCAGAGGAGACTGATACAGAGGGAGAAAGAACTACTCAGAGGGAGAGAAACAAACAGAGACAACCATAGACAGAAAGGAACTGTGAAATCACCATTCATATTTCTGCAGCTTGTATATTTTTAAAAAGATCTTTGCTTGGAAACACCCCCAGAGAAGTAGATAGTGAGAGTATTATTCCTTGATTACAGATGAAGAAAGATTCAGCCACTTGTAGAACGAACTCCCAAGACCACAACAATGCATCTGGATCTCCCCCTGAATTGCCAGACCTGCCCAGCCTTAGGGCAACTCTAGCTCTAAGGTTAGAAGCCAGTTCCACAAGCACAGTTGCCAACAGTTTACCCCCACTCCTTGATAATGCACCTCTCACTGCCTAATTACTGAAAATGATGGCTGCAGGGTCCTGAATTTACAAATGAGAAAAACTGGACTCTATTTCTAACTCCATCTCCCCCCCCCAAATATCATGGTTTATTAAGTACCTGCACATCATATTTCAATTAGCTTTATCTTAATAGCTTAAGACGTTGAGTGAGCTTGAGTAGGTCACTTAATGTAATTAGGCCTTAAAATTCCTCTCCCGAAAAATGGGGACAATTTTTGCACCCTCTGAAAGTATTTTGTAAGTTAATAAAGTACTAAAGAAATGTAAGTTATTATTATAAGCTGAACTTCTTACTAAACAAATGGCCTGGGAAAAGTAAAAAAAAAAAAAAAAAGACAAAAAACGAAAACAAAGAAAATTTCTTAAGAGCTCATGTTACAATGCTGGCATAGAGCAATATTTCTTCCTTGTGTTTCTATGTTATTTGTCTTTAATTTTCTGTCCCCTCCCCCACCTCGGATTCAACCTCTCGGGCTGGCTGGATCCCTGTTCCTCTTCAGGGAGTTGACAGCCCCCGCACCACCCCCACCTCAACTCCTCAGCCCCATTAACCCGATAGGTCGCCGGATTCCGATTGTTCTGCTCTTAATTCTAAGCCATCCTTGAACTCAAAAAGAAGGTGCAGCGCTGTGTAGGAAACAGTTGGGGGCTTGGAGTAAAGCTTGTTGAGTCGTGTCCGATTCTTAGTGACCCAGTAGATGGATGATATCAAGCCAATGTGACCCATGGGATTTTCTTGGCAAAGAATATCGGGATGATTTGCCATTTCCTTCTCCAGTGGTTTATGGCAAACAGAAGTAAATGATCTGCCCGGAGTCCCGCAGCGAGTATCTGAAGCCGGATTTGAACTCAGATTTTCCTGACTTCAGACCCAGTGTTCTATCCACTGAACCACCCACCTGCTTAGGAATTAAAAAGCTCTCTGGGTTCAAATTCCATCCTATGGGCAAGTCAGGGATCCCTTTGAATCTCAGTTTCCTCATGGGCAAAAGGCAGATAATGTTTACACTACCTTCTTCACTGAGCTGACGCCATGAATTTTATGAAACACTATTAAATGAGTAAAATAAGGTTGAATAGGTCGAGGAGGTTGAATTTAAGGTCACTTTCAGCGATAACATCTTTCGAATGAATTTGATGACTCCATAAGCTCTTCCCTCTCCTGGGTATTGGGTGTAAAGTCTTTGAAATCAGATTCCAGACAAAGTTAGTCACTGGGAGAAAAACAGATGGATTGATAGATGTTAGCCATTCAGGCTTCCAGAAGAGCGTCCGTCATCTCTCCCAGGGAAATAAAAAAAGGTGATGCTAATGATGCTTAGCGCAATGCTTGGCAAATAGACGCTTAATAAATGCTTGTTGACTTGGACTAGGAGAGGTGTACGTCTCTAACGCCATGGAAACTTCAAGCTAAGGGACTGTAACTTCATTGTGGATGGGGAATGTGTGTGGGTGTTTGCCCATCACCCCATGACTGGGCTTTGGCAGCCTCGATTCCCCTTTGAGATCAGATATTCGAGGCAGTCTTTCTGAACTGCAAGATGTGATGGGGAAAGGGACCATCCCTTATCTTTATCCCCCAAGCCGGGAGGATGTGTGGCTGCAAAAGGGGAACTGAGGCACAGAAGTTTTTCTTTTTTTTCTAATGCTAGTTTGGCAAGGAATTAAAGAATGAAGTGTCCAGGGAGACCAAATAGAAGCTTTAAATTCCCAACACTTGGATGCGACTGGGTTTAGGGCTGAGGGGATGAAGCCGGGGGTGGGAAGGGGGAAAGTGGCAGCGGAGGGGAATGCCTTTCTTAGCCGCCTGAGTCTAGACATTGACGTAGCGGGGTCCTTTCCTCTGCTTCCCTTCCCCTGCCGAAGTTATTCTAGAGGTCTTGGGCACGCTCTACGCAGTTACAGACATCACCTAGCTCTGCGCAACTCAGCTGTGCGTCCGCCCAATTGTGGCCCGCTTTTTTCTACACATCTGTAATGGGCTCACCTGCTTGCCTGCAATAGCCCGGCGGTGGGAAGGGTGCAGTGGTCAGTCCCTGCCCTCATCCCAGGCCTCGCGGAAGCCTGAGGAGGGCTTTCTAGCTGGGGCACGCCTGCCTGCCCTGCTCCGCAGGAAACTGTCCTAGCAGAGCTCTGGGGCCTTTGTCCCCTGAGCCTCATCTCCCGGCAGCCTCTCCCTCCGGCTTGCCCCGGGGCTCATTAGTGCGGGCCGCGGGCTCCGGTTCCAGGCCGGCAGCCCGCTCAGTCTCACTTTGCCCACCCAGGACCGCTCCTGGCGGTGACTGAGAGAGCCATTAAGCCGTTTCCACCTTTGGGGAGTAACGGGCTCCACCTCCCCCCTCCCAATTAAGGCGTTGGAAAACGTCAACCAAGATGAATAGTTGCCAGGCTCCGGGGCAGGGAGATGAGCCCAGCGCGAGCGCTCTCGCCCGCTTGCTCGCTCTGAACGGGCCAAGCCCGGAGCCCCGAGCCGGGGCTCGGCGCCCCCGCCGCGCGGCTCACAGCTGCTCCTGGCCGAGCCCCCAGCTGCTAGCAACCCGGGAGGCGGGGAGGGGGTTCTCCCTGTCTCTCGTCCGCCCGCAGCCTGGCTGTCTGCCCCAGTGCCAAGCTGAGCCGCATGATGTGCCTGGGATCGAGCAGACAGCAGGCAGATCCATTCGTTGGGGTCTCAGTCCAGCCCCTCTTCTGTGGACTTGGAAGTAGGGGCTTGCGCCCAAGGACACCCTTCCCTCCGCTCAGTCATTCGGTGGGACCCTGGAGGCTTCTCTTCTCAAGTTTGGGAATCTAGCCGCCGGCCCAGGCCTCGGGAAGTCGAGGGAGTCAGTTCTATTCCGCCCCATCCACGTCCCTCATTCTAGTCTGAGATGGAACGGCTCCCTTCTCTGACTGTTATAAAGAGACAGATAAGGTGTCTTGTCTAACTCGGGCCTGTGGCCAGATTCTCCTTGCGGCAGAAGGGGGACCAGCCTCCGTGGTAGCACCCCGATACAGGGACCTCTGAGCCGGCACGAGGTTAGGAGCTAAGAGCCGTGGCCAGAGCCTGGGAATGGAGATCATTCCGATCCCCCTCCCCCTTTCCTTTGGCTGCATTGAAATAGCGCCTCGGTCCCTTCCCTTGCCGACACTTTACTAGTAGGGGGTCCGAGAGAAGGTGGGGAGTGGGAATCGATAGATCTCTGGTTCTGATGACCGCAGGCTTTCACCTTGCAGATAATGGGGTGAGCTGTGGTAACTCTCCCCCACAGAGTGGGCTCCCCCGGCCTTAATGAGATAATCAATACTTGTTCTCGGCTTAATTTCCATCTAATTGCTCTTTAACGACGCCTGATAATGGGCCGCCTCCTGTGAGGAGGGAGCTGGCTGGGAATCCGACCCGCCTTGGACCCCTCCACCCCTCCCTTCCCTAGGTGAGGTATGCGTTCATCCTGCCCCTCCTTCCCCAAGCCCCAGGTGGGCTCATCTCTCACAGATACTCGGGGGTGCAAATCTTTAATGCGGGATTCTGTCCAAGGCCAATCGGTCTTCTTTTCGTTTCCTGGCTCAGACACTCAGCTGTTGTACGGAGCTCCCAGTCTGCACCGTTCTTCCCCAGTTTAGGCCAACACCCGCCCCCTCTCCCCCACTCCTACCCCCGACTAGCTGGGGAGAGGTGAGGGGGAGAAATGAGAATTTTTCTGAAGAGGAGCTCTGATCGGAACATCTGTGGGTGGGAATTGCAGGTGGACAGAACTGTAAGGAGGACTAGGATTGCAGATGTGGAATTCTGAAGCTCTGGCTTCAGAGGGGAGACTGTTCAAGCACAGCCACTGGAAGGCCAGCAGGGTCTGTGTCCTTTAACTATTCTCCATCCATACTCTTCAAATCCATCCAGGTTCCCATATCTTAATTTCCCCTCAATCATAAAGTCAATGTGAAAACTAAGACCCTACTGTTCCATCACAAATTACCTCTAATTTATGGCAGTGGGCTATAGGGTGGACTATTTATTACTTTTCTCACACAGTTCTCACACACTGAGGTGCAGGAGGGCAGCTAGCCTTTAGGGACTACCCTGGTTTCTGGGAATCTATTGGCCTGTAACCACATGATTTTCTTCACAGCCCTGATCTGATGATAGAAGACACATAGAGTGTCCAGAGACAGACCTCATGCACCTACTTTATTACAGATGACAAAAGGTTTCTCCATTTGGCTCATTCCCAGACTCAGAAAGATCAAAGGGAGTCCAGACTCCAGGATGTAAACACCATTGGAGATTGTTAGTGAACCAGTCATGTCACTCAGCTGAAAAACTTTGTTGACTGTGTGATAGATCTAGGTTTAGGGCTTTTGTACTTCTGGGGATCCCAGAGTACTATCAAAAATGAAATCTATTGGCAATTTTCAGAAGAAATCAAAGCTATCTATAGATATATGAAAAAATGTTCTAATTAAAACAATATGAGGTACCATCTCACAACTAACAGATTGGCTAATAAAACAGAAAAGGCAAATGAGAAATGTTGGAGGACATGTGGGAAAATTACAGTACCGAGGTACTTTTGTGCAGTTGTGAACTGATCCAATCACTCTGGAGAACAATTTGAAACTATGTCCAAAGAGCTACAAAACTGTGCATCCCTTTGACCCAGCGTTACAAGGTATGTATCTGCAAAAGAGATTAAAGAAAAAGGACCCGTGTGTATAAAAATATTTATAGTAGCTCTTTTAGTAATGTCAAAGAATTGAAACTGAGGGCATGCCTATCAACTAGGAAATGAACAAGTTGTGGCATATGATTATGAGAGCATACTATTGTGCTTTTCAGGAAAATCTGGAAGACTTAAATAAACTAATGCAAAGTTAAATGAACAGAACCAAAACATTGTACGCAACAACAACAATATTGTACTATGATCAACTGTAAATGACAATTATTCTCAACAATACAATGATCCAAAACTATTCAGAAGAACTTATGACAAAAAAATGGTCTTTACTTCCAAAGAACAGATGGAGTCTGAA